>NC_050584.1:46052500-46352500 GCF_013368585.1 Megalops cyprinoides
TTCCAGCACAATAGGACATAAGTGAATCCATTCAAGTTGAATGAGCATTGGTGTCAGACCAGGCTAACACCCCCAGACCAGTGAGTGTGAGCATAACACGATTCACACCCTACCACAAGTTAACTTGTGCAACCTGGCTAGGCAATGGAAGCCAGGTGTACTGCCATACATCAGTCGTCAGTCATTTTTCTCCATGAGAAAACACACATCAGCAACAGTCACAAATACACATGGCAAGAAACCTAATCAAAAAGTAATCAGATGGGTGAGGACCCATTACTGTTACACTGGGCTCTGCCCACAAATTCCCTTTTCACTGTGTTGTACTCTGGCAGTGCTCCGCAGGCCAAAACCATCACGCTGGAGAAGGGCTCCGAGGGGCTGGGCTTCAGCATTGTGGGAGGATTCGGCAGCCCCCATGGAGACCTGCCCATCTATGTCAAGACTGTCTTCAGCAAGGTGTGTCTATTTAACACCTCATCCCACACACTGGAGACACCAACTGTTATGTTCACAGTTATTGTTGTTTTACTTCCAACATGCTTGAATAAAGTTTATTGGCAAAATGTATGTAAATGGCTGTATGTGCAATGTGTGGTAATCTGCTTGATATGGTTATATAGGAGGCTGCGTTTCTTGCGTTTGTGTATGATGTTAGTTTCAGCCACCAGGTGGCGCAAGAGATTCTGCAGTACTGGTTCTGCCACAGGGCTGCAGCTGTTCATTTCATTGTTTCCCTGTCCCTTTAATCACACTTTGAGCTGACTCATCTCCATAATTAAACTCACAATCACTGCAAATTGGCTTCACAGCATTTTACTTCTACTTTAATTTAGCTTTTTTTGCTGGATCCAGCATTTCACACTCCGCATTCCTGCTGTTAGTTATCGCTCAGCGATTTAGTCATTTTCTCATAATTCGCAAACTATAGCATCTTAATGGAATGCTGTTTACATTTCCAGACAAGCGCAGATAAGAATTTAAAATACCAGGTGATACCAGCATAACAATGTGTATTACTGTGCCTTAGAAAAGACATTGGTGGTTTTCTGCTGTTGACTGTTTTTTAGTACAGATTGACAGTGAAGTGAAAGATCACTGAATATAAAATACATCACATTACATTAATTTAGCAGACACTCTTATCCAGCACAAATGAACAGCACAATGTCCATTCAAGGTGAATGAGCAACAGTGTCAGACCAGGATAACAACACTCCCAGACCAGTGACTGTGAGCATAACACCTTTCAAGCCCTACCACAAGTTAACTTGTACAACCTGGCTAGGCAATCGAAGCCAAGTATACTTCCATATATCAGTCATCAGTCATTTCTCTCCATGAGAAAACACACATCAGCCACAAACATACACAAACATACATGGCAAGAAACCAAGTCATAAAGTAATCAGGTGGGTGGGGACCCATTACTGTGACGCCGGCAATCATCATTGGCTAGACGAGGGAAGCAAAGTCTACTACCATACATCACAGTCACTAGATCAGAGAATCCAAAACACATCATGATGCTATACATAAAATAAACAGCAAGTTACAATAGGGTTCTCAATCTTCTGCATTTCCAATTTCTGACATACAGTACTATGGATTGTATGTAGGAGAGAAAAAAATTGAACTATCATCCAGTATCATCCACTATCATCCAGTATTTCGAAAGTGATATAAGGTTTTTTCTGTGTAATGCTTTTGTTGGTGAAACAAGCAGACCATGTCAACTTTAGCTTAGGGAAATATAATTATTAGCTTAGGTTGATATAAAATGTCAATGTCTCGACAGCTCTCCCACTTTTCTGTTGTCTGTGTCTGTTCTCTGACCCACCTGCAGGGGGCAGCAGCGGTGGACGGCAGGCTGAAGCGGGGAGATCAGATCCTGTCAGTGAACGGGGAGAGCCTGGAGGGGGCGACACACGAGCAGGCCGTGGCGGTGCTGAAGCGCCAGAGGGGCACTGTCACTCTGGCGGTGCTGTCCTAGCTTGGACTCCCCCACCAACCCTGCCGATGGGGGGCGGGGGTGGCACTGGGGTTCAGCCTGCATTCACATGGTGACATACTGGGGTGGAGTGGAACTGTATGGACCAGAGCTCAAGGAAGGGCTACACCTGACAAACTGTTCATTCTTACTGGTTTGCTCTGTGAGAACTCTGGCGGTGATTTGAAGACTGTTGGGATTAGGGTTCACCCGGGGGTGCCACATTAGAACACTGAAAGTTGTTTGTGGGAGGCTTTAAGGGAACTTTTCTCTTATTTCTAGCATCCACTTCAACCCCACTGACAGCAGGTGGCGCTGTGGTGAAGAAAGTAGATGAATGAGAGCACTGCAAGTGGACAGAAGGATTCATGAAAGTTGTGCTACTTTGCCTGTCCTGTCTTGTACTGTGACCCAGCCCCTGTGCTCTTTCTATGCATTTATAGGTAGTTAAAGTGGGTTGGACTGGTCCATCACAAGAAAAGGGAATCGGAGAGGAAATGTTACTCACTCAGTCCACTGGGCCCAGTCTTAATGTTCATACTCCTGCCATTTTCACACCCAGTAGCGTTTTGCTGTGAAGCCCGCAACACAGTGCAACTGAAGTGAAGCGAGTTTGGCCCCACAAGAGCTCACGGCCATTAGCAGCTTGGAGTTTCGTCTGAGGTACAAAAGAAGAGGTGTTACACGAGTATGGCTGAATGATTCCAGGAGGATACAGGAGGGTAGTCTATAGTGTCTCAGTCCGCACAAGCAGAGCAGGCAGCTTAAGCCAGGGATTTGGCCGTGTCTGACTTCTGATGACATTTTGGAGGGAGAAAATTTCTCACAATAGTCCTCTAAAACAGCCTCACATCTGAGGCTCACTGTCAGCTCAGCCCTTTAAGCATGGTGACATATTTGTATGCTCTTCTTTATTCTCATATTAGCTGAAGGTTTTTTTTTAACCCAGTCCAGCTCTCACATAGTTAAATACATTTAAATGCCTTGTGTTTGGTCTGGGGGTGGTTAAGGCCAGAGTTCTGACTAACAACATACTAGATATGAAGAAATGTTCAAGTATTTTTTTAATCGAAACCTTTGCAAGAACAATGAATTGAAATCTGTTGACCATCGAATGGATACTGAAGTCATTGTAATATGGTCACTGCAAGTGTATAGATGGTTTGATGGATGCAAAGAGGTATACTGAAAGGCATTAAAAATGTAACACATCCTCATTTTTGAACTGTTTTGAAATCATAACAGTGAATATTTTTACGTACACTGTGCATGATTTATGCGCTGTTCTGCAAGGCTGCTGCTTATTTTGACTGTGCACAGATATAGCCCTCTATATTGATAGGGTCCACAATGTGACAATACATTGTCACGATCGGGCGTTTCCTTTATTTATGTTCAGTTGCACCCGAGAGACTGGCGTTTCTCAGCACTGCCATTCATTCACGCCTGTGTCCTGTTCCCCATTGCATCTCCAGCAGCCGTGGCATTATGGTTTGTGAGACTTAGAGTTTTCTACAGCCTCTGTACGCATGGTCAACAGTGCATAACCAGCAGAGAAAAGCATGGCAACTTCAGCTTTGCCTCTATAAGGACAACATCAGTGTTAGAGGTGTCACCGTTGGTCATGTGACGGAAGTGGGGAAAATAGATTTTGTGTCAATTTGTAAAGAATCTGTAGCACTGGTCACCTTTAGTACTTTTCTGTCAGAATGTTCAACTCAGCTGTAAATGCTGACTTTTTAATGCCTCTCAGTATATTACTGCAATGGCCTTCATGAATGTGTTTCTGATAATTATATATAGTGATTTTGATAGGAGCATTGGGTATCCAAGTCACATTGATTCAGTAGCCTTGGCAGTTGTCTGACTCCCTTTGCCAGGTTCACCTCTGGTGTCACATTGCTGGGTCAGACCCAAGCACTCCTCCTCTGTCCAGTCATTCTAAGGGATGTCCCACATGCTGTACTGAGAAAGCACTCATAGTTATAATAATAGAAGGGACAAGTAAATGTTTTTAACCTGAATCTTCCAATAACTCTTCCACTGAGATTGCAGCCAATTTCAATACAGTAGAGTACATTAGTGCATTTCACCTGAGCGTTGAATCGGGAATGTCCCTTTTTCAGTGTTGATTGGTACTGTTAACATGATTGACAGTGTAGCTGTAGCATCGTCCAGTACTTTTCAGTTAGTTTCCTTTGTAAATATGTAATTTATTTCTCTGATTATTTTTGAAGCATGTTAGAATCTTTTCAACTGCTGTTTTTTTTTCTGTTGACGTTTGTCAACACGTGACATTGCTACAGCCGTCCCAGTGTTCAACTGTGTGAATCTGGCCTCTGCTAACAATGTGAGGAAATCCTGTCCACGCTGTGCCCAGACACCGGTGTCATACTGACCTGCCAGGGCTCACAGAAAGCTGTCAGGGCTCACAGGAAGCTGTCAGGGCTCAGAAGTGCAGGTTCCATTAAGAGTCTTTCTGGGTCCCTGGGTTGTTACACGGGGGGAACCTTTGACAGAAACTTTATACAGGACCCATATTGCAACACAATTACATCCTTGCTGAGGGTGACACCCTGTCCTAGAAGGGTGCAAAGAGCGCATATGATCCCGTTGATGTCTGATACATGCCTTTCCAGTGTGTGCGTTTTGCTCCCTCTAGTGCCTCATGTTTAACTCCAGATCACTGTGCCACGGAAAGCTGCTGCATTCAGTCAGCGAGTGAGTCCGTGACCTGCAGGCAGCCTTGTAAAAACCCAGCCCGACATGGGTCTCCAGTTAAACCTCTGTCAGCATGACATAGCTTTGTCTTTTCGCTGAGCCTCTTTCTCCTCGTACTCATTCATTGTCAAGTCAGCAGCAGCAGCAGCATCTCCAGTCTTATCCTTTCACATTAGCAGCCAGGTTTCACTCCCTGGGGTCCTTTGATCGTTGACACAGTGGTGTTGTAGATACGTGTGCCTGACCCAGTTTCTTCTGGTCCGTGTCTGTGCTTTCTTGTTTTGTTATGAGAAAAATGCAACAGTAGCTGAAGCAGTACTGATCACGATCTTATAACCTGTACACTGAATCCTGTAACCCAGAATACAGTATTTCCAGCCACATAATGACAGATAGTCCTCTGTAGTGCCATAAATATATATTTATATGTCAGATATGTCATTGATTGATGTAAGATGTTTTCAGATCCAAAGAAATGATTCAAATACATATATTAGATATATGATGACAAATGAATGGAGATGTAATAAAATGAAATATACACTGTATGAACCTGAAAATTTCTGCTTGTGATGTGTGGATTGAAGTGCACATGCATTTATCTTAGTCTGTACTGGTGTGTTACATAAGGTCACATTCCCAGTTGCGTCAGTCATTAATGGTATACACGGGGTTATTTTATGTGCTGTTAAAAGCAGTGGGGACACTGCATTAATTATGTTCAGAACATTTAGAAAACATCCTGCTGGTAACGGTCTGTTACGTCAGTCAGCCCCCAGTATGCACATTTCACAATGTCAGACTTCTTATGGGGAGATGCTCTCGTCAGAATATACATGGAACAACATGTGAAATTCCTAACTGTTGAATATTTGACTGTTGCAAAGTCCAAGGTGCTGTGAGTTTAGGTATTATTGCTAAATACTGCTCTACACACAACCTTTCCATGTAGAATCTTAATCATTAAATCACATTTTAGACTATTAAACTTTGAACTTGGTAGATTTCCAAAGAGTCAGCATTGGTCAGTCTTTACCTCCAGTGACAGAATAATTCATGAGTTTCCATTTCCTTTACTTTTATTGTCCTGGAATAAGAGAAACACAAGTACCAACACAAAAATACACATCTTGTAAAAAAATGTTTTTTTTTTCTTCATTTAGATTGTCAGATGACATACTGAAAAGAGGATAAATTAAGATTCCTACAAAAGTTACATGATTCAAAATGGTATGTGTCAGATTATCCTTTTGATATTGATGATACAATAGCACCTTCTGTTATTAGTATATAATCACTGGAATGGGTGTGAGTTGTTTTACTTGGTGTTAATTGTCCATGTCATATTCACTATCATTTAAGCCACTGTTGTTTTTATTACTTCACGAATATGTTTATTTGATCATCACCAAAATTGACTCAATCATCATTTTCTCTCTCTCAATCTCTGTTTATCTTCAGAGCAGGAATCATGTTAAGTTTATCAGGTCTGTACTTAAATCAGGTTTGTCTTAATTCACCCAAAGCAAGGAGAGGAGAAATAGACAGTAATGTGGCCGTTTTAAAAGGTATGTCAGTACATTCATGTGATGTGTGTTATAGTTATAGCGTGCTCAGAAAAATGGGTGGCACACAAGAGAAGAAGAGGGTCTCCTATAGGTGTAGCATAAATCACATGGCTGTTACTTTTTCATCACTGTCCTGAATGGTCACATTTTCATATGCGTTCTCATTCTCATTGGACCTGTAAAACATGCATTCAGAAATTCAGATAAATATAACAAATGTGCATAGATCAGCACTTTTTACGGATGACTAATATCCTCCTTTCAACACATTTGTGGAACTACTCCTAACACAGTGACCATTTATGCTTTGACCAGTTTTGGTTAAAAAAAAGCAATACACTTGAAACCAATTTATGATTGATCTTATGAAGGTCTATATGGTAATGAGGATTTTCTTCAATTATGTATTTTAGATTTTTATTTGCCAATTCAGTTTACTAAGATGATCTGAAAAAAATCTGAGAACAATAATATAACAAAAAATAACTCAGAAGTGTCCACAGAATGATGAGGCCATTGCATAATCACTTTTTATCTTTCCATTCCTCTGTTTCAGTAGGCTTTAAAGCTATGGGCAAATGTAAGTAGTGAATACACACAAAAAAACTTGATTTTAGAACTAAGTCTCTATTAAACTGTGTCATCAGCTGACTTTGGTCATTGCAGAAAGAGATCCTAAATGTGTCCAGTAAGAAAGGGGCATTACCTGACCATATCCAGGGTGGTGTCATAGTGAGTTCCGTTGGTCATGGAGTATTCATTAGTCTTCACTGGCTCTGCCTTTGACTCCCGACTTAATAAGAGGAATTAAAGAAAAGAATTCATTCAGATATATTCTTTATAAATATTATTGACCCATAACAGTGTCTGAGAGTGGTTTGTTTAAAGGTCATACTGTTTGTAAAGACATATGGTGAAGAGTAGACATGTAACCCAGTGCACAGCCAAAGCTCCAAATTGGTTCTGTCTAAAAAAAACATGGCTCACTAACTCCAGTTAAACTATCTATGGATGCCCTATCCTGCCCACCACCCCTGGGCACTGAACATTAGTGCTGGATGACGTGAGTTCTATCCCTCATTGTGAAGAACTCTGGGATGCTTGTTAGGTGGAACATAAATGCAATGCCTTGTTGTAAGTAATTTCAATGCTGATAGGTTACCTAGTGAATCATACAAAAAAAAAAACATGATTGACCTTTGAACATGCAGCCAGCAGACTTAGCCTGTTGCCACCCACTCCACCATCAAAAAGAATCCTATGGTTACCAGCTACTTTTACCTTGGCGTCTCACACCACGCCTTGTTGACCAGGAAGGCAACAAAGACAAGGAAGAGGAAGACAGCCACTGCAATAATTCCAGTCAGCCAATTTGGCAGTGTCCGTGTGGCTGTTCCTTGAGAACCTGTCAACCAGAGAAGAAATCAGTACATCAGAAAATGTACATCTTCTACACACAGTATGCTTTTGCGGGTATTGGTTTACTATGCTATGCACCCATCAGATGCTTTTGCCTTATTAGCATTATCACTGTCTTCTAACCAGAGGTGGACACCCCGGCTTCAGAAAGTAAAAGTCCTGCCACGTATTTGTTCCACCCATGCACTACACCAGCTGAATTTAGCACAACTCTTCAGCCAAGTAGAGGAGCTAATTCGTGAAATCACCTTGTTTAGTGAATGGCTAGAACACATACATGGTAGGACTGTTTTCTGAAGTCGGGGTGTCCACCTCTGCTTCTAACACTGTGCCTACAATCCATTTGCTGATGGCCATAATGTGTAGTGATTTTGCCATAAAGCTTTCAGGAAATAGTTGTGTAACAATTTTTCCCACTGATCTGAACTCTTCTGATTTTTGGAACCAAAATCCACAGAATATAGTATGGGCAACATTTTTTGGTCTCACCCCTCCTCCATTTTATTGAAGAGTAAAGCAAATATCAGCATGTTGTTTCCTAGTCTGAAGACATGGTGTTTGAATGGGGAGCTGAAAAACCATTTACATTTATCCAGGCATAGTACCTCCTCAATCAGTCTCTGATCTGAAAAGTACAGTGAACTTCACTGGCTGTGAATAATGGTGTTTCCCTGAAGGTCCTTGCATAGTTGTTTGCAATGAACCTCAGTACAGCAATCAAATTAAGTCAGTGTCTTATTCGTGTTACAACTGTGAAAATCAGAGAAAATACACAAAGAACATAAATGTTTTTCTCTTACCGTCTTGGGCTGAGACATTCCCCAGTGTCAACAAAAGCCAGAGAAACACTGCAACAGCTTGCCTCATTGCCACTGATGTTTAGAAAACCTCAAGAAGTAGCTCCAACAAATCGGGGAAAAAACAGGTGCGTGTGAACTGCTAGGAATGTGCTGTGGCTCTAGGTGGAGCGTGCAGTTTCTGGCCTGAAGACCAGCCCTGTTTTCAAAAGATCATTCTTGAACTGCTTCTTCAAGTGCACACAGCCAGTTTGCCAGTGAATGATTGACCGCACACCTCACTGTGAAATTCAGGGCTATAAATGCCCACCCCAAACTAAACGGAAGTGCAATTTTCAATACACAGGGGTTATTGCTTTTGTCATTATGTAACTGATAAAGATTGTGTTTGACACTACTGCAACAGTTTGTAGGTCTCTTGGTTTGTTGCCAGGAATATCCCAATCATGCTGTTTTGCTGCCTATCAGATACACAATTTACACGCTGGCACAGATTTCAACTACCCGTATTTATGTGTGTTTTTTATCTTCCGCACAAAGTAACCAGGAAACACCAGGAACTGAGAATGGAGGACTTTGGCTTGGGAGAGTAAACATCATGCTCCGATGGGAACCACTAATATCTCACTGGAGTGGTAGTTTAAATTGTAATTCAGGTCTGCTTGTTTTGACCCTGATTTTCCTTGGTGTCTACAGACACTGGTGACACAAGAAGAAATATTGTCATGGGATTATCCACAGAGCAGTGCTTCTTGGTTGTATTTATGGTCACTGTGAGAGGAAGGTAGACAGTTTGTGAACATTAAGGATTAGAAGATTCTGTTCTTGTCTGCATGCACCCGGCTCTGTATTTGACCAGGTCATGAGTTTAATAATTAGTCTGTACTAGAATGAATAAATCATAGACTGGCAAAAATGTCAAGTAATAATTAAAGAGAACATGAGAAGATAAAGTGGCACAGAATCCAAGAAAAAAAAATGTTTTTTGTTATTTTTTTTTTCCAGAGTTGGGAAGAGAAAGCGGGGTTTGAAAGTAAAACTGTAAAAGGCAACGGGTGAAAGGCAAATGAGAGCTGGATACAGAAAGCAGAAAGGGCACAAGACACACCTCCCCAGGACCCCAGGGACACATGAGCGCCTCAGAGCGGGTGGGAGCTGGGCCTGCCGAGAGTCCACGCAAGGCATTGTCCTGCCAGCGCTGTGCATCACAGGCCAAATTAGCAGCCCCTTTCACACACAGACACGCACCCCCCCCCCTCCCCTCTTCTGCCCCTTCATTACCACCCCCACGCCACCGTCTCTCCTCAGGGGACAGCTCAGTGATGGGGCAAGCTGATAGCAGCGATGAGAGACCCATCCAGGAGCTGTTTTCCACTGAGAACTGCCTCCATCTCAGGTTCACTGGAACCTCCACAGCCCCCCGGTGGGCCATCTGATGGCCAAGGTGGGAGGGGCCCTTTAATTGGATTCATTCACCCCCGTCTAGTTATCTTGTCTCCCAACGATGTGTTTTTATCTGCCCATAACCGGCTCTTTTAATGCACGGGCCCCTCTGAGACCCATCAAGGGAGGGTCCTGACTGTTCTCACACCAGGTTCTTATGGGAAAATGGGAGAGTTAATTAAAAAGGAAATATATTCCAGTCAAATTCCACAGCGGTTTGGCTGTTTTGTTAAAGCACATTGATCAATTCAACCAAACCGGTCCATTACATCAAGAGGCAATCATGTCGAGGATGAAATACGTGAGTTTGGAGAATAGACATACTGACTGGTTCACTTAAAGACACTGGTTAGCAGGTAGCTAAATGAATGGGTTTTGTGCTTTGTACACAGGTCATCCTTTGCATAGACATTTGGTCAATTTCCTGTCCTCAATATTATTTCTGAATTTTATTTCTTTTGTATGTAGCCTTCAGCAAACGTTTTGAATTCAACATCCTGTTTTTCTTTTTCAAGTGTACAGTACCAGTCAAAAGTTCAGAACACCTACTCATAGGAGGGTTTTTCTTTATTTTTGCTATTTTCCACATTTTAGAATAATAGTGAAGACAGCAAAACTATGAAATAACAGAAATGGAATTATTCAGTAACCTAAAAGGTGTTAAACAAAACTATATTGTATTTTAGATTTTTAAAAGTAGCTAAAATATCTTTACAAATTACTTTTTTGAAAAGAAATTCATACATAGGTATCAATTTAACTGTTTATATTTGTCTACAAAACAAGCATAAGTCTTTAGATCAAAATGTCTTTGAATGCATCTTAATTAGGTGTGTACAAGCTTTTGACTGGTACTGTATATTTGGTATTTTAATATGACTATTTTAATATGATTTATTACATTTGCATATGATGTGTATGATTTTGGAGAGTTTGATTTCAAGTGTATGTTCAAGTGTAGCATGTACGTTCATATGAGAGAGTGACAGGAGGTGTTGATAGGCATGTGCAGGGGTGTGCCAGGGCCCTTCTCTCCTTTGCAAAACAGTCAGAGCTCCAGGGCCTGAAAGCAAGATGCATTCAGGAGCAATGAGAGTGAAAATGTGGAATCTCCACACAAAACAAACCACTCCAGCTCCCGCTCTATTGACTCCCATACAGAAGAACAATAGTCCAACGAATCCACTCAACCTCTTATTAACCCTTGCTTTCGAGTGGTTGCCACAAGCGTTTCAATGACATCCTGAATTAAGAACCAGTGCTCATTACCTCCCTGCCATTCCCAAAGTAATTACAGAGTTACAGTCTACAGCGCTGTCAATGAGGGGTATGATGTGATGGACTGATACTGGGGAGATGAATGTCTCTGCATTTATTTCTGTGTCTCAGTGCTCTTTAGCGTGGACACAGCGCACCGTGATGGTGGGAACCGGTGCTGTAAGATCTGTATCAGTGCGTCAGATGAGAGTGACAGTGATGAGGCGGTGTGGGCAGGACTGGCTGGGAAATGCCACTACCCCAGTGTTTCATACCGCCTTCCCACTCCCACTGGGACCTGCTCACTGTCTGATTGCTTTTCCATTGGCTGTGTGTGTTTCCCATAAACCTGATGTACTGCAGTGACATCAATCACAAACAGTGCCTTACCCAGACACGCACAAGTGGTCTGACAGCAGATAATATCCAACACAACAGGAAATCCAGCACAGAAAGCCACTGTTAGCATTATTAGCATCTTATTCATAAGCACTGTTCACTTTGTAATATAAAGCACTGCACTTTGCTGTATAATCCCTGCTTATGCTATATAACAAGCTAGGTCCAATTGATAGAGCTGATTTATATTGCATTTCTTTTCTGAATTGATACTACTAAAGCACCTAGAGCAATAGCTGTTGGAGAGATTTATGAAACATAGCAAGTTTCTGAAACATTTTTTGTGTCTTTTTCAATGTTTGATTTTATATGCACATGGAACATCCAACATCATCACATTGTGCAGTAGAAACCCAGCAAGCACTCACATTTACTTTCTTGGGTGCAGTAGGATGGATTCTTGTACACTCTGCTATTGATGACACATACAGAAAAAGCTATGGATGTTTTATTTAGTGCAAGTGTTGTTTAATTCAAGACGCTTTTGATGCTTTAAGCAAATCCCACTTCCTGGGTTGCTATGATGTGAGCTCACTCTAACGCAGGCAGGGTGAATGGGACCAATACAGACTGAGACAGCTTCTGTTTTCAAACGATAAAGGGCTTTTCAGTCCTATTCAGACTATAGCCTATATGAACCCACATTAAATCTAAATATAGTACACTTTGTCGTTAATGTTCAGGGAAAAAAATGAGGAAGTGTTATAAAAATGCTTCATAAGAAGGAGAAGAAAATAAAACTTGCTTAAATTTTATACTCAAAGCTGTAAAGCTGAGGATAAATTGCATTACAATTAGATTGAATTTTGAAGATGCTGAATAGCTTAAAAGCTGACATAATACAATACTAATAATAATAATAATAATAATTACTATAGACCCCAATAATGCTAAGTCTTAATGGGGGAAAAACCCCAGTATCCCTTTTATTTTACCTTGACATCAGTGATGCCAGCTGACATCTGGCAAAATGTGAATTTAAATTGTTCATTTTAATGTTAACTCCTTTTGGTGTAAAATTGTGAAAGGAGCTGGTACAGAGTGTAAAGATGGAAGATTCTAAATTGTATGACAGTTATGGAAAATGTAAATTCTACACTTAGTGGTCCTTCAGATCACTTGAGAAAAATTTCCATTTTTAAAATCATTGTCATTCTCTTCAATGTCACCCTGGCGACACATAAATACTACGAGACATACTTGCATTTGTTCTTTTTATTTTCTTTTTTTTTTTAGAAAATTCTGTGATATAACATTGCATATATTTATAGTCATATTTATAATCATTTTACAACAAATGTGTTTCTTCTAAATGTCACATTAAAATCATCCTTTTTTTCTCTTCAATACATAAAAGAATTAAAGGTACCAAGACTGGTTATTCAAAAGTCTGCTAAGAAACAGCAGAAGTCAAAGCCATATGTTGTGAACATTCGCTGGACAAAAATGCAGCAATGGAAATACTGGCGTTGTCTTTTATCGCTGTGAAATGAATGAGAGTGAGGGGATGTGAGAAGCAAAGAGGTGGCAATTTTAATGTACCATACTAAAGGACAATAAAAAGAAAAAGTACAAACCGACAGGTTTCATTATTAAATACAGATATACACCTCAGATTTTATGTACATTTGGGAGCAGATCTCTTGTACCTCTTTTACATTGCAAACAGCATTCTTTTCATAGCTACTGACTTGTATATTGTTTTTCGTCATTTAAAAGTGGATTTACTTCCCTTGGGAATACCATGGCCTCCTCTTTTGAAAGGACAAAAAATCTGTGAGACTGGGAAACCTGTGTGACAATCGTCTCACTTTGAAATGGACAAGCAGTGCACATATGACATAAATTGAGAAGCCAAAAACATAACTTTTTATGTATGCCTATCATGCATACAAAACATAAGCTGTGTCTGCTAAATAATAACTGATTTTAAATGTCATTCAGCACAACTTTTTCTGAATGTTATTAAAAAAATGTATTTTGTCCCTGCACAGACATTTGCAACCATGTAACAGAGATGGTCCTGTCATTGTCCGTAAATCTGCACTCTCTGCACCTGCATTAAAAATTCTAGAATGCACTCTGTCTGTACCAGTACATTCCTGCAACAGTTCCTTCATCTGTCCAGTGTACCTGGTGAAAATCAGCAAAAGCAAAGGAAGGTACCATTCTGAAAGTCTCAATCTTGG
This sequence comes from Megalops cyprinoides, assembly GCF_013368585.1. Classification (NCBI taxonomy): domain Eukaryota; kingdom Metazoa; phylum Chordata; class Actinopteri; order Elopiformes; family Megalopidae; genus Megalops; species Megalops cyprinoides. Next base: position 46,066,284 of record NC_050584.1, read on the forward strand.
TGATTTTCACTTCTGCTGGTTATTGTGGGTTTTATTTTTTTTCCTAAACTCAGATCAAGCCCATTATTCTGTGATAGTACTTATTGAGCCATTATTTCTCATTGTGTACAACAGCAGCTGGAAAAAAAACAGCATTAATCAGGCTTTGCTGAAAACTGTTCTTGTATGTACCAGAGTCTATTACCGTAGCCTTCTTAGCTCCGCTTGGATTGGGTGCAGATAAAAACACAGTAAAGTAAAATGAGACGGGACTGATTTGAGGAATACGTCTGTAAAAAGCTCATGCCGTAAAAGTGTGAGCGCCCCCACTGCATCCTTCCCATTTGTGTTTGATTTTCTTTCCCCGGTGTCTTGCGACACAAAGTGCGCTCTTCTTCTGTTCTCCAACAGAGGCCAAAGTTCGTCATCATCGCTGGCTGCTGCCATCCAGAGGCAGTCCCGGGTGGTGCAGGCCTCTGGTGGCAGGGCGGGAGTCCACCGAGGAGTCCTGCTCCTCGGCGAAGCTCTCGGGGCTGCCGTCGCCGTCCAGGAGGCTGCCGCAGCTGGAGTTGGGCGACAGCATGTCCTGCAGGAGGTCCTCCCTGACCAGGCCGGCCTCGCGGGCCTCCCGCACCCTGGACGCCGCGTCGCCGCCGCCCACCATGTCGTCCTGGTCGCTCAGCAGCTTGGCCAGGAAGTTGATGTACTTCATGGCCAGCCGCAGGATCTCGTTCTTGCTCAGCTTCTTGTCGGGCGGGTGCGTGGGGATGAGCTTGCGCAGCTCGGCGAAGGCCCCGTTCACGTTCTGCTGCCGCCAGCGCTCCCGACTGTTGGTGAAGATCCTGCGCACGATCTTGGGCTGGGAGCCTATGCGGAGGAGAGGAGGAAGAGGAGGAGGAGAGACATTAGTCAGGCGCTTCATTGCTCCCTTCATGGTGCCGGGCGTCTCTGTATTCATTACTCCCCTCAGGTATTGTTCCTAAAACCTGCCTATATCCTGCTGCTCTCAGGTCACTGCAGTCACTTCTTTTGTATGCATATATTTCAGGTTTTTATGTGGTACTGTGGTTAAGTAAAGGACACCGATCAATTTCTCTTCACAAAAGCAACAAAGCCTTAACCAGGATCAGCACATGGTTATACAGTTTCTATCCACCTCCACAGCTTTGCTAATGGATTTCTGAGCACAGTCAATAAGCCAACGTTATCCCTGCAGTATTGAACATTCAAATCAATGGTGATGCCCTTTTTTGTAAGGGAGGGCATTACTTTCTGAATGATGATTACCGATAAACTGATCATGGATTGCTAAACTATTGTCATACATGCAAAGTTGAAGCCTGTTTTTATTTTCTGATGTTTTTATTCTGCTTCTCACCATACACAAATTGCACAGTGTTGAAAGTTGTTGGCATACAGTAGATAATGTCAAAGGCTGACAAGACGTTTGTTAAAAAATAATTTTGGGTATATTCCATTGATTTAGGAGAGCATGTTAAATGTTATGATCTCAAGCACATTTTAAGCACAATGAACATGGCAGCATGTAAATAAAATGGCAGCATGTAAATAAAATGAAAAGCATGGTTAATACTAGCTTCAGTGTGTTTTCATTTTAGCACTTGGTAAAACTGATTTAAATTAAATGACCTGTTAAAATATTTAACTCTGACCTGAAAATGTCATCCTGATGCCATGCGCAAGCAAACGTTATCAAGTCAGAGAATAACTGTGCCGCAAATCATAACAAATCATGCAAAAATGAGAAATATATGGACAGGATGCTTCATGCTTGCAAACTGTGTTTATTATTCTGTTAATACATATTCAGCTCTGCCTTCCCATCTAATCCCCAAGCACTCTCTGCAGTGGCAGCCATAGGCACTGTGTGGTATATTTGCATTTTTATGGGTAACCACCAGCTATCTGCACTAAATGCACAGTGCCTACATGTGCCCTCCTTCAGGCATCTCTGCCCCCCTTTGCCTCCACCCTCCTCCTTCCATCCCCCTGCTTCTCCCTCTCTTTTTTCTCTAGATTTTTCAAATGAAGCAGACATGTTCCCCAAAAGGAATATGTTTGGATTTTTTGTTCAAATGCCTCTTTATTTTCAGGACTGTGTTTTATTGAACACCTTTATGGTGTTTTACATGGTCTACAAATCACACAAGAGATGCTAATGCCTGCAAATGTACTGTGCTGTACTGGTTTTCTTAGAAATATGTTGTTGCTAAGCCCACTGAAAATGACTACCAGGAAGTATCACAATATGGCATTTCATAATGTGCAAATGAAGAACTAGATTGGCATCACTAAAACCAGGAATACTGGACCTTTCTCACATATATGTGATTCCATTTTTCAAATTGTGTGAAATAGTTTTGCATTTTGAAAGAATATTGTTTCTTGCTTTTCCAAAAATGTTTAACTTTAGTTGACAGTCATAGCAATGAACGCATTCAGTTAAAAAATACATGAGTTAAGAGTGTGTGCTATGGAATGGAGAAATGATATTGAATGTTGTAGATCATAACACTGAATCACATACAAAACAAGGACACTAAATCATTTTGCAATACATTAGAATGCTGATACACTGTATGAACACTTTGTCTTACGTCTTTAGTATAACTGTTGAAATTAAACATTTTTTTCGCTCACATTTGTATCGTTTCCATGATGTATTTGTATTCGATTGTTGCTATATCGGTGGTTTTATTTGTTTAAAATATAATCTGAAACTGGGTATATTTCTGAACAGTGATATTAAAAGAATGATGTTAAGTAATTCTTTTCGATTCACCGCGTCCAATTTATATTCAAAGTTATGATTTTATGGAATGGGGGAAAGAAGGAATGGATGATGGAATGGAATTAAATGAAATCAGGACACAGTCAAACTGTGCCTTACCATACTTATAAAGATCTAAAATGCGCCTACCATCGTTGATTTCAACCTCGTACGGCGCAGGTCGACGTTTCACCCTATTGTTGGGGTACATGCCGTACTGGTCCGGGTCACCGCCAAAGCCACTGTCGAGGAAACGCGCAGAAGTTAGGGCACGTATGGTTTAAAATTACGAAATCATTTCAATTAAAATCGAATTGTTTGGGGATTTCTATTATATTCGTTCAGGTAAATTCATTAACTTTATGTAACGATATCGGTCTTGTTAGCTGTAATTCTTTCTTTGCTTGATAAAAGTATTTCTTCTTTTTGATAACCTATATTGAGCTCTGTAATAGCTAATGGAAGTTTCAATCCGCTAATTAGGATCCTAATTATAGCCTATTGAAACAGAAAACAATTAGCGATTCTAAATCAAATAGCTATGGGGGGAAAATAATACCTGAGCTATTGCATTCGGAAACAAATTACTGTCAGGCCTAAGTGTATTTTTTATTATTGTAAGGTGGACCGTTTAAAAAAGGCCACAGCGGTCCGTTTGTATGTACTGCTAATTGATTTCAAATTTGATATAATGCTATTAATTGATTAAATACATTTCAATGTTGTATAAAGCTGTTGGATAAATTTAACCAAATCATCTCTGCAAATTGAATCCAATGGCCTGCTGTGATTTTCAGTGTAGAACAAGTGTAGATCATAAAAATCCATCTTTCTGTCAATCTGTCTGTCTCTGTGTCTGTCTGCCGTCGTGCTGGTCGTAATTATCAGTACTCGTATCATTAATATAAAATTTGCTTCTCTCTGGAAACAAATTACACAATTTCAAAAGATCATCTCCAATGTACGAATACGGTTTACAAGAATTGAGCATGGGCTAATTTGAATTGTAAGTTGATACAGAACCATTTAGGCTATATATTCACATTTTTATTATACATCTGAAATGCAATAATTTTTATTTTGTAACGAATTTACCATCTTTATCATTCATCCATAAACGAATCTAACCTTTTTGAATTGACAGTAGCCTATCACAACATTTAGTTCTCCGCGTCTTGAGACTAGTGTAAAATGTATTTGATTGTAAAAATTAAATATACGAACTCCAGTTGTAATCACAGTAGGCTATAAAACAGAGGAAGGAGAAGATATTAGGCGTAATAAAATAGTAGATAGGATTTTGCTTTACCTGTTAAGAGTGGCGAGCGGTTGCGCCATGTTACTGTACAGCATCGCTCGGGCTGGGAGAGGGAAAGCGGGTGGACTCAACTGCACCATTCGAGTTTCGCTCAGCGGGTCCAGGGGAGGCAGCGGCAAGGGAACAGGAGGTCTGCACAGTTCGGTGGTCTGCACCTTGTGGCTGCTGTCTGCCTTGTGCTCTCTGGCTTTTATATCCGCGGTCCCTCCTCTCCTGGCCAGCTCGATCACTGGCACTTCCTTTTTTAGCTCGCTGGTGTTGTAAGCCGTTTCCTTGGTAACGCCATTAATGATGACAGTCCCTTTGCAGTGGTCCCCCGGGACAGCCTCGCTTCTCCGCTGACTCTCTGCAGAGTCCACCGGCGTCGTGCCTTCCTGTTTTTCGCACGCCTCGTCCCTTTCCACGGTCACCAGACCTGCAGAAGAAGTGGTGTCGTGCACTGGCGACCCGCATGTTTCCCCACCAGGACTGTTCTCGCGAAACTCCGGTTTCAATTTTTCCATCATTTTCATTGTTTTGCAAAGGAGATGCCACGGAATATAAAATTCAGAGGTGTTTCTGAAGAAGCGTAAAAATGCGTAAAGCACAATCCAAGGAGAGCGTGGCTTCTGACCCTCGCTATCCTTAATATTACCTGGAAAAAGATTATACTTTTTACGTACATGTACGATATTACAGTTATTACTAGAAACGTTTAAATGATCTTTTTGTATGAACACACGCAAGACAAATTGCAGCACTTCTCCCCTCAGAGCGCGCGTGACTGGAGACACTGACAGTACAGTATCCTGCGCTCACATACCGTGACCTATCTCATCACAGCACAACCCAGTCCAATTCATTACTCAGCCCTACGTATACCGGGTAGCTTCTCTTGCTTTCCTTGCCATTTGTCCTATAGGCTCGATGTTGGAATCCGTTATTGGACGTACACCTCAAATTTGTTTTGCAGTTCACGTGCATATCTTTCATGCTTTAATATTTTCTTTGATGTGTGTCCTAATCCCAGTTTACTCCCATGTTCGTATTAAAACTTAACATTCGTCTTGGAATACGATGGCATGCAAGCAAATGCTAACTTTATTCGACATCCACATTTGTGCAAAATAACTGTTCGAACTCAGATCTAGCTGCAAATTACGGCCGTGTTTTTTAAAGCATAAGGACCGGGGTGCTATTTCTTGTAGTTCATGCATAATTACAGTAGGCGGTGCGTAGGCCGTTGGTGTCGCTGATGGTATCCTTGCTTTAACTCATACTACGTTTGAGTGTTGTTGTTTTACTTGAACTTGACCTAGCCTATCTCCCTTTTAGACGTGAAATGCAGCCACTGAAATACGCTTCACATGTCTAAAAAGGGGTTGGGGACTTTATCTGTTACATACATTGTATGTCGTTTAACTGACACTGATATTTCTCAGTGTGTTTTGGATGTCTGAGGCGCTTATTTGTGTTACTATAATCTGTTTAATGGTCGTAAAATGTCACCAGGCGCCTAGCAGGTGTCTGCAGTGACGCGTCTACCTTTATGCTCCCAAATCCCCCACTAAAAGATAAGTATAACTAATAAGAAATAGCCACAACATCGTCAAATAATATTACGTTGTCTGCAACCTGCTACAGCTGCGATCTTGGCCATCATTTTGTACGCTCCTTTGGTGATGACGTTCTGTTGTAACTCAAGTATTCTTGCTTCTGAAAGATGTACAAACTATCGCAATTCTTAAAAACAGTCTTAACACTATTTCGTTGCTTTGTGTGAACAATGTAAATGTATATCTTATATGAAATACAGATACTGTTAAATGAACTAATTAACAAGCGAAATTGCGGGGACATTGACGTTGTTGTTTTGGACTTCACTATATTTTTGCGCTGCCCCATGTTCCATTGAAGTGGCCAGCTCATTTTGACGTGTTGAAAGCATTCCGTTTTATTTGAGGATCAAAGTTATGTACAGAAAGATATACTCTGTGTTCTTTCCTTCGCTGTATGTGTTAAAATAACCGGCATCTTCGATCATTTAAAACGTCTGACAATTAAGCAGTCATCAAACTAACACATTATTTGGAAGTTCTTTTTTCTGATTTGTCTTGAAATTATTTCCAAGATGTTTGTTGTCGGTGATGTTAACGGTGTTGCTCTGTTTGTTATCTATTCACGTTTTGCAGTCTTTTCCCGCAAACAGGCATATTATTTATAATACAAGTATTGTTGTTATTATTATTATTATTATTATTATTATTATTATTATTATTAATACTGTTGTTGCTGTATAGGTTGTAGTACTCGTTGTAGCTGCATGTATGTGCAGCTGACATGCACAATGAAACTGCCTTTGAAATAAGCAGAACGAGATAGTTTCACTGTGTGTACTTGTAAGTGTTACGACTTTTGTTTTGAGGACCAATACAGTTGCAGTAACTCCATCAATGATTCAAGAGAAGCAAAAGAGTTCGTGACAATTGGCACAGAGTTAGTGACAATTTGCACAGGTGAGGCATACATAGTCCTTATCCTTAACAGAATACTTTTAGACATCTTTTGTACAAAATGGAAAACACAAACAAAACAGACAATCCTACCCTATGTTCTGTTCGCCTTTTTGTTACATGCTTCTATTCTGTAAATGTTTAGGCATTTATGAAGTGTGTTTTATAATACTCGAATACCATTTTTAACGTTTAGGCCCAGCAATATTGTTGATGCGATGGTATTTATGCGAGTGAGAGACGATTAAATACGCATAAATTAAAAATGAACGCTTGCTCGCTAACTACTAGACAGGGTCGTATCATGTACATTTTGTTTACTTCAATAAAACGAATAAATCGTTTAACGCTTTTAAAATACTTTGCACTGTAAATTCCGAGGAAAATGGGCCTCATAGGCTACACGTCGATTTATAAAACAAACGTGCATCCCGCAGGAACGAATAATAACCAATAAAGTACTCTAAATACCATTACAAAAACAGCCGTATTTTGACCCTCCATGTCAATTTGGTTTAAAATTAGAACGGCGAGGAAATATCTGCATTTTCCCTTACCGTTACCGGAGTGTTGTTGATATTAGTGTATGTGTGGAGCCATTTTGTCGAGTGTCATCCATGTCTGGGGTTTTAGATTCACTGAAGTGCTGTGTGGAGCTGGAAGTGAGGTCTATATAATTCCACATCACGTCCAGCGCAGCGCTTAGTATGGGGAGCGGAACACGGGAGCAATGTGGCCAGGCGAGATAAGCGCGCGGCAGTGGCCACTTCGTAGTCGATAAGCTCCTAAACCCATTATTTATGAAATGATTCATTATTATTCGGGGTCTTTTTTATCGAGGGCAAACGTGAAGAAAAAACTATATAGACCTATATTGTGTATGATATGCACAGGAATAACTTAGAATGTCCCTTATAATTCTCTAAAGAAAACAATAGGCTACACTCAGAAGTTTAAAATATCCCAATATGCTTAAGGCATAAGCAAGTATTAATTACACGGCGTGATGGAAGAAATTTGAATTACATTGTTTTGAGTACCGGCTGTATGAATATTATGTTATTTCTATCCTATTGCAAAAATCGTAGGAAGACAGTGAAGACGTACACCTTGTGTCTTGTGAAGTGAAAACTCATGTTTAACTCATAAGAAATAAAAGACAGCTAACTCATGTGAGACAATAAGCAGACGAATCGGCGTTTCGGAACACCTGGTGCTGAGACCACATCAGCATTTAAGCGCTATAACTTAACTCAAATTTCAGTCAAAAAAATCCGCAATTTTTTTTTCTTATCTACACCCCAAATTAACAAGGTGATTGCTAACCACAATGCGGCAATTACAAGAATCACTACTTATTCACAGTTTAACCGAAATAATTTTGAGTACTGTAATTTCTACGACCTATACTGTTTTCTTGTTTTAGTCTGATTTACATCTGTTGGAAGTATTTTTGTCATTTATGTTTATTAATTTTGGCATCAAAAATGCTGCGAAAGCTGGCACAAATCGCCAGGAATTCGTTACTGAAAGTGAAGAGAAACCCTCTTGGCGATTTGATTGCATCCTGTAACTAATGCGTTGAATTGCATTTAATAACCTCACCAATCAGTTCATTTTTTTCGGATCCTCCAAGGGGCCACAGTGCCACAGGCCACGTTTTCATTTAAAGAGCCCCGAAAGACGAGAGACAAGTGTTCCTTAAATGACCAGCATTACTTGTTATAAGGATCGCTGTTGTGGTTGGGCTGTTTGTTTAAAAAGACATCGTAGATTTTAATGTGAATAAAGACATTTTTAGAATAAATAAGTTTATAATAAGTTTATACATAATGAATATATATATATATATATATATATATATATATATATATATATATATACATGCACTATATATATACATGCACTATATATATACATGCACTATATATATATATATATATATATATATATATATATATATATATATATATACATGCACTATATATATACATGCACTATATATATATATATATATATATATATATATATATATATATATATATATATATAGTGCATGTGTGTATGTGTGTAGTGCATGTGTGCATGTGTATATATGTGAATAAACCAAATAATCAAACATATTAGATCTCTCGTAATCTCCTTTCTTTGTTAGTTTATTTCTCGGGATTTTATGCGTTTTTATGTTGCCTAGGAAAGCTCGAGCCAGAATTGGTGTTAACCTCAAAGGACCACCTTGCAGAGAGCGATAAGACCGTATCGGTACGCAGTGACCTTCGGTTCATCCGTCAGCCGGGGGAGGGGGACGCACAACGCAGAGTATGGATGTGGCGATGTACCTGTGCTACCAGCCCGTCAGTATACTGAGGTGCTCATTTTCCGCGACGTTTTTCGTTTTCCTCCTCGGAGCTGTTTTGATTTCTCACACACGATGACAAAGCATCGTTCGCTCTTCCTTTTATTTGTCAGAATTCTATATTTATAAATGACCTGGCTATCACTCATTGTTGCTGGGGTAGCCTCCATGCCGAACATTTAAAGCCCATGTAACCCTTTACAGACTATTCTGAAGACGTTCCAGCTATGACATTTTTATCCAAATAATTTTGATTTTTTGATGTCATCTGTTATGAAATGACTCCAGAAATGATTTTTGAAATCAGGGTATTTACCACAAACAGATAGGTTTTCAGAAATTATCCTTCAAACAAAACAATCATAACCTTTAATAACATCTGACAGATGAGGCCTTCTTCTGTTTTAAAGTGCAATCTCTTTTCTGTCATGATATTCCGCTTCCTGTAGGCTTTGTAATTTGCACTGACCAGTCACGACCAACATCCTGAGCGTGCGCGCCTAACTGCAGAACTAAGAGAGGTGGAAGTGCAAGAGCAAAAAGAATCGGAGGAGTGTCGGAACGGAGGAATGCTAAACAGGAAACTGATATTCTTTCGACCCCCCCCCCCCCCCCCCCCCCCCCCCCAATAACCAGCACCTTCAACAGGCAGGATATAGGCGTGGTATGTGAGTAAGGAGTGGTATGCGTAAAAACCGTAAATCAGCAATCAGCATAAAATCACCAGAAGACTTAATGCGTATCCTGGGCTTGTGTGGTGCAAACATTTAAACCATGGACCAACACCTCTATGTAGGCTATGGAATTTGTAAAGGGTAACCTATCCTTGACAGTGAGAGTGATATACAACATATGGGAAATATATATTCCTCGAGTAAGCTTGCAAACGAAAATACACCTATAGTTAATATATGTAGGTCTCGTATTTCCTTCAATATGAGAAGTTACACTCGTAGTGGTGTCCATGTCTGACGTGATTACAGTGTTTCAGGGTCTTCATGTAAATGTTATATTTTGGCGCCCCTCAATGGCCACCTACCGATAATACACGAGAAAGCACCAAGGCTGCAAAAAAAGACTTTTATAATATATTCGGAGCGGATGTCACCCGCGAGACCGCTTACGATGAATCTGTACGACCAAGAAAAACGGCTCCATAAGACATTCATTCTGTGTGGAACTGTGTCACTGTGTCGCATTGCTTCGGTATCACATTCCCATAGGCTACATCTATTCAAAATAATGTTTTTCCAAACGAACAATATAGGCTGGTTCACAATAAATTATACTGTAAATACACATAGCCTACAACAGAGTCCTATACAGAAAAATGTTCATATATAGGCTACATTCATTTCCATCATCATTAGGGCTAAGCTAGACTCTGAATCACACAGTCTGATGCAGAATGCGCAACAACATACATTGAATGTCATTGCGCGATGTCAGAGTAAGATTGAATCGTTCACAAAAGTCGATCACCTGGGAATATTGACGCACGCCCCAACGAGCTGGTTATCAGTGGAGACAGTATTCGACAGGACCCCCGAACAGTACCCTGACGTATTAAAATAAATCCAACTGATGTTAGTTCCAAAATTAATGGTGACTTTTCACGTGTAAAGAGGTTTGACTTATCTTGACTAAAGTAAATATTATGTACCTTTATTAAAAACGATTATTTACCATCGTTTTTAATAAAGTCCAAGGAACTGATGCTAGTGTAGGTAGAGTGTAATCATTTTATATGAATTACTCATATAAGAATCAACTGTAAATAGTGATTCAAATTTCCATACAAATACTGTTTTCATGTTCTACTTATAAGTATCAAGAATAAAGAATCATTTTAGGTGTGCTTATAACATGTGATACCATAGGCAAAGCAGTTAAACATAAGTGTTTGGAAGCGGAGTGTATCCATGCATTAACTGCCATTGCACCTGGAGAAAAAAGATTAAGTGAAGTTTAGTGTGTAGATGCTTGTCACTTGTTTTGAAAAGAAAGGGATCACATTCTGCCCATGAAAAATGCTATCTTCTTGAATCTTAACACAGGCAGAGCATCATGAGGGCCGCAGCAGATAGAAGACCGCACACAGGGAGAACGGTGAGACTTCTATGACTGAGGCACAGTTTGACACTGGACAAGTATGTGATCAAGGTGACTGCGTTGCAATATTGTAGCCTACACAGAGACACTCAAAGCACTTGAAGCGATTCAGATCATTAATTTATATTGGACTGTACTATGCTGTTATAGCCTACGCAGCTAGCAAGTCCTAAAGTGACACTCCAGAATTAAGGCCAGTCACATTTTATTTCATTTTATAAATAATTGTCGCAGTTAAAATACTGTTCTTTCAAGTACGTTTTGTTGCGTGTTTAAGAATTCTTGTAAAGACATTGGTAATGAAATAAAAAATATTACATAAAAATCATATATGTCAATTTTCTACAGTTATTTGTGCTTGATTTAAGTAGCAAAAGCTTATACGAATTAAATTGTCCTTGACGCATTTGAAGCATGCATTATAGGCTAGGCTGAGGGCACTACAGTGCACCCAAATAAAGCGCGCGCGCGCGCGTGTGTGTGTGTGTGTGTGTGTGAGAGAGAGAGAGAGAGAGAGAGAGAGAGAGAGAGAGAGAGAGAGAGAGAGAGGGAGCGGCGTATATAACATACCACTACATCTGACGTCCATAAGGTGCACCACCAATCTTTAAGGACAGTTCGTGCATCTCTCTGAAGGGGTTGACAGATATGAGACAGGTTCAATAACGGCCAATTTTTGTCACCTACAGCGATGTATTGTCCTCATAGTCTCTTCAAACCTGTCACTACGGAAGTACCTCAGGGATACAGTATATATACTTATTATTATAAATTTTCTGAGCATTTAGACTGAGCTAAAGCCTAATGTTAAAATGAGGATTTAGTGAATCGGACAACTTGTCGCAGTTAAGTTGACAGCTCCGAAGGACGAGGTAGGAATCTTTTTTGTGCAGTGCGTACAAAAAAATAATATATTAACATTTTGAGATGGGTTCCCCCCAGTTCGCTCAGAACAGAACAATGATTTTAGTTTTCTGCTCGAGTCACTAAATAAAGTTCCTAACTGCTACAACTAAAATAAAATTACAACACGAAATATTAATGATAAGCTTTGCAGATGACAAACAACGGTTTAGTGGCTACATAAGCTATGTTTTATAATTACTAACTGCTGCTACATAGAACTAAACGGTAGCTACGCTAGCTGCAGCAACTTTGCAGCACGTAAAGATTTTTTTGCAGGTAATATTAATCCCAACATTTCCGCCAAAGCCTTCCCCTTTCATTATTGTGAGTGTTTTTTGCCATTGAATCTGATTTGGTAAACAGGCGCCATGGTCACCTCTGCTGTCAAAGTTGCTGCTAATTTAAGCCTCTCGTATATTTTGTAATAGCTAGCTGTGAACTGACTTGTCGGACTCATGGCGACACCCCGCCCGCTCGCCCCATATTAATTCATCTTCTTGGTTAAACTGGATCCAAAAACATATGACAATAGGAAAAAAAATATGTTTATTACATATTAAAACGTTATTTCTTCCTGCTTTTTATTATCTTGAAATGTTGGTCTTAAATGTTGGCTGCATTGCACAAAGCACAAGTAATATCATTCACAAATAAAACAATATTTTGAGAAAACACAAAGGACCCGTTTATTCACACCTCTGTGGTTAATATTATTGTAACCTTCTCTGACACGGATTACACTGACAAGCTTTCTGTAGAGTTCTATGAGGTTCTGGCACCTCTTGGTGGGACTTTTGCCCCTCATTTAGATATAATCGCTCTAGGCCCTTCAGATCATTTGGTTTTCCTTCAAGAAATGTTTTATAGAATTCAATGTCTAGAATTCTAGAATTCAAACTACAGATTGATTGGATTGCATTCTGGAGATTGAGATGGCTGGGTGAGAAATCTTATTTTGCACTCAGTCAACTATTTGCAGGCTTGCATTGATAGATTATCCATTTTCAATCAATGTTTTGATGCTTGTGCATCTGGGCACAGAGAACCAGTTTTTTTGGCCAGCATGTCCTGCTGCATGTTGAGTTCATGGCTCCCTCTATCAAAACAAGGGTTCCATGATCCATAGTTACACACCACCCCCCATCTTCATGATCCCGCAGATAGATCGTTATCCCTTATTAAAATTAATTTCCCCTGAACTGTCTAAAAGCAGAATAATGGCATACATTTGTATTGTAGGATTTTCTTTAAAATAACACTCAAAGGTGTGAAATGTGACAGGGTTTGTGGCAACACAATGCAGGGATGCAAGCCTAGTTCACAGTTTGTGATTGCAAAGGCAGGGTGAAAGGTGAGGGGAAACATATCAAAAATTATTTTAAATAATAATATTAATATTAAAGTATAATATTTAAGAGGGAAGATCAGCAGCAAAGAATAATCCAGTGTTCCAGATAGGGTTGCACAAAGGGGGAATACCATGAAAAAGAACTCACAGGAACTAGGGCTAATTGCCAATCAACATATTTCCCCTGTCTTTTTCAGTCCTTAGAGAGGCCATGAGTGAGGCAACAAGAGGCACTCCAGATAAAATCGCGTCCAAACCGTGGTGCTGCCGAATGGCCGCCGTTCCCCAGAACAAATACTGAAAGGCAGGAGAGAGTGTGGAAGAGAATGTGTGAGACAGTGGTGACCAGTGGTGGTGTGAGAACTACAGCAAAAACAAAAAGAGAGCTGGTCTAAAGTGATGAAGACCATCGGATGACGTTGAGGAGCTCGATGCTCAAAATATGCCAAAGGACACAGCAAACACACAAATACCTACATCTCATATGCAAGCCTCAGTGGAGGCTGCATTTGTAAACTTTAAAATGCTTACAAGGGAATCCAAAATACAACTGACATGCAGGAAGCTCTCTTGCTCAGTAAAAAAGGGTGACGTAACTATATGGTGGTTCCAGTTCATGTCACTAGATGGCACTATTACTTTGTAGTGGACAAAACACAAAGTACGTTCTAAGAATATGAATAGAGCATCATTTTTTAAAAGTGCACTGTGATTGGTACATCATGCTTTGTTTTCATAATTATTGTCAGGTGCCATTTGCCAATCCAGTAGATATATGTGTGATTCATAGTATTTTCATCCTTGAAATCCGTTCCCCAAATTTATTTGCTACAATTTTTTGTCGCTTCAAAGCATAGTGCACTCGACTTACATGAGCCCTTGACAAATATTTTTATCAGTTGTTAATTTTTTAAAAAAAATGTTTTGAATAATTCTTCTAGTAACTGAGCAATTTTATAGTGCTGACAACCTACTCATTTTGGAAAGAAAACATTTTTTAAGCTGAGCAAGTCACTTTTAAACGTGGAGATGGAACCACAGTGTACATATGTTTAAGTGAACCTGCTAAGATTTTTTATTGTCTGTATGTACGACATTCCTAATGGTATTTGCTTATGTTTACCTTTATTTCAACCCACTTTTGAAGAGGAGGGGCTTTATCTGGACAATGTGTTTTTGGTTTTGTACATGTTGTTCTGTTGAGAGCTGTAATTGAAAGAGGACATCTGTTGGCAGTTCCTCAGTAATTCCTCTGGATGGCGATAAAATTCAGTAAAACTGTTTTGACGTTTCAAACAGAGTCCTCTGCAAAATATGCTCGGACAAGTACTTATGGGGCACAATTATTTGTAGCACTTCTACTACAATTAATAATGTATAGATCTGTGAAACAGGGTAGCATTGTAGAGTTGAGTGTAATCAGGTTTGGGGGTTGATATTTGATGTTGTGTTTGAACTTGATTGCTGCTTTTATATTTCAAGATAGGCTTGCACATTTTCAGGAAATTGTTTTCACTTGAACATTGTAATGTGCTAAAATGTTATACTATGTTCACAATTTTAAACGTTTTTTTAAATATTTATTTTAATTATTAGACGGTGGGGGGAAACACACATACAAGGGTTGTTGGCATAATATTTCTGGGGGAAAATAAGTTTTTAGATGGTCAACATTCAGTTACATACTTATGCTAATTTAGTTTAATTTGCCTACTTCAGTGCATTGTGAAACAGTAAATATAAAAGTAGAAATAACATAAGTCGTTTTAATCTTCCACCACTCAATGAACTGCAGACAAATGAGATGTCTGCAGGAACATTTGCCTGAGGAATTGTATTCTGATGGATACTTGGTGTGTTGCTATGGAGCTTCCACCTGTCTAAAATGGATGGTGAATGAGCTGGAAAAGAGGGTTTGAAATAAACGTAGCAGTGAAGCAGCCTTCCAGGGACAGCTGCTATAATGGTCTGCAAATCACATTATGTAAGACCACTTACATGTTTTTATTTGCCATTTAGTGACCTACTTTTCCAACAAGGAAGGATTTGAGAGTGACCTCTGCACAGAAACTCTTAATGAAAAACATGCTTGTGTTTTGTGTCGATTCTTAATTGTTTGTGGCACAGTGTTATTAATTAGTTGTTCATTTTAAAAATACCTGCTATGGCGCTATTCAAATTGTTGCAGGTTTGTTTGTTTTTGTAGTTGTCCAGAATTTCCACTAGATGTCCCTGTTTCACTGATGTTTTTTTTGCCGCTGCAAACACGGTCTTGAAGAGCTCAAATTCGCACGCAGTTGGAGGGTTATATTATAGCAAGAAGTTATTTTCACTCGGAACTCATTCTTTCCGTTCAAATCAGGTCACTTTGCTCCACCCCTCCCTGGGTTCACTGCCAGCTGCCCTCATCTAGGTACAGGAGGGCGACTGGCCCAAAGGCAGCATAAACAACAGCACCAAGTACATACGGTGCATACATACGTGTGTGTATGTGTCTGTGTCTTTTAGCATATCATCATTGAACACACTCACCAGTTCAGATAAGATACAAATAATAATATGCATTTTCTACACTACCCTGTGATGTACAATTTATGTGCAGCAAAATTTCAGCCACCCTTCTTTCTTCCTTCACGCATGTCAAACAAAGCTCTGTTTACCCTTTTTATCTCCTGTTTTATTAAAGGTTGACAGCTTCTGTCTATAGACTACTCAAGCAAATCTGTTTGGACCTGTATCTCACCCAGTCACTAAAGGATTGTGCTACATTCATTTTCAGCTGAATACGTTTGCCAGCTTAACATGTGTTTAACAACAATCCTGGTGCTCTTTCTTTGCAAGAGTAAATTTTGTTATTGCCGTTAGATGAGTCATTGTTTTGGTTTCCTGTTCTTACGAAGAAGTGAAACTCTGGTCTTTCTCACTGGCATAGTTCCTCACTGCCCTTCTCCTCTGTAATGTGACCAATAGCACGGCGAAGAAGGAGAAAACATGTTGTTGGGGCCGAGCTGAGGCCCTGTGGCCTGGGTGCTGTAAGAGCTGTGTAATACACAGACTGAGTCAGGAGCTTCGGAGGAGTACAGGAGTGAGGTCATGTTTCCTAAATAAACGCTAACGAATCAGGTCAGCGTGCTATGACTTGGGGGGTGGGGAGGGGTGCAGTGGGTGGGCTGAATTTTTGTACTGGTGCAATCTGGAAGCAGATGCTTCTCGCAGAAGTCAACAGGGTCAGCCTGCATGCGCAGAAGGCCAGCGCCAGACTTGCGCTGATGTCAGCGTTGCCAGGGATACTCTGGCACGGGCTCGCCGGTGTACGGTTCAGTCCGCACTCCTGTGTGAGCTCAGACAGTTACACCACTGCCCTGCTGGTGACCTGGGTCTGGGCAAGTCTCTGGGCTGATGCTGCTGCACAAAAATGACGCTCAAAGATTCACACCCTCGTCGCACGTCTAACCAACGCGTACCACGCTTATACAGCAGAGGGTGACCACATTTGCTGTTGTGGGCAACACCACGCGTCCCATTTTTCCCCCTCTGTTAGCACGGTTTTGCAATGGGTGGTGAGTGTGCGTGTGAGAGAGAGAGAGAGAGAGGCAGAAAGAGAGGGAGAGAGAGAGATGAAAAGAGAAGAGGGCGGAGGAGGAGCAGCTGCATACGCGCTCCTCACTTCTCATCTCTCCAGGTTGTGAGTGTGATTCATCACCCTCTCTCCGGGCGGTGGAGGCTGCTGCTCCCCCTGTTCTATAAATACCCGGCCCACACTATATTTGGCACGGGGGGCGCTGCAGCCCTGCTGTTCTTCCCTCAGCAGTGCTCCGTTTGGCTACGGGTGTCTCTGATTCGTATGCAAGGTCAGAGGTAGATGCTATCGCTGCAGCGGAAGCGAGCGGCAATCAATCAATTAATGATACAGGTCTGGATGCAGTCAGTGCAGCC
This sequence comes from Megalops cyprinoides, assembly GCF_013368585.1. NCBI lineage: Eukaryota > Metazoa > Chordata > Actinopteri > Elopiformes > Megalopidae > Megalops > Megalops cyprinoides. The sequence goes on from NC_050584.1 coordinate 46,083,522, forward strand.
ACTTTTTGCGTGGCTGGGGGTCATCATGTGACTCGTGCATGTCTCCTCTGGATGCTGCGAGATAATAATGACAGCCTCCTGCTCTGACAGCTTGAATGCTGTGGCTGAAGGCAAGACGATTGTGTGTGTGTGTGTGTGTGTACACAAGGCTGCATGTGTGCACACCTCAGGTGTTGACCTCTGACCCCCTCTGTCCCCCACCGTGCTGACCTCAGGGGATTGTCTGGGTAGGTGTTGTGGGGGAGGAGGGGGGCTGTCTGACTGCGGTATCAGGGGAAGATGGATCAGGAGAGATTGTATTTTGACAGGCGTGCAGACACCCTTCCGGAGGGACGTGCTTTCCTCCGCGTGCTGTGGCGAGACAGACACAGGGAGGCTGCATTCATTTGCCTCTGCTCCGTACATGGAGCCATTCTCCTGCGCGTGCAGGGGAATTCTAATCAGCAGGCGTGCGCTCGCACCTGGTGGCCACTGTAACGCGTCTCATGTTACAGATAATTCTCCTTATCAACGCGAGGCGTTACAGAATGTGGCAACACAGCTGTACATGAAAACGTGTTGTCATCCTAATTCACGGCACCACATGGTGCTGCAGTGTAGACGCCCTGACATTTGTATAAGCATGCTTTTCATATCTGAGGTTTCCATTTCAATTGCTGAGCGGCATATCTGGGCTTTTGCTGTGACGTCTAATGTCAATTAAAAAAGTGCACACACATCAGAACATGCCCCTTTGTTGACTTGCTAGAATTAACTTTTTTTTTTGCTTGAAAACAAATGTACCCCTAGCAGCAAACAGCAACATTCGCATCAGAAAGCAGGGAAACAGACTCCTGGGATTCCCTACTAAAGCCGGATGGCAGAGATTGGAGAATGTCTGTTTTTATTAAGTTCAAATCCAGCTCTATCTGAACAATGGACCAGTGCCCTGGCAGGAGGCTAGCCAGTTGCCTGGGGTGTGTGGGGGGTTGGGGGGCATTGCAGAGGTGTGAAAGGGAGGGGGGGGGCGCAGGCTGTTTGTGTATTGTGTTTTGTGGTGGAGGTAGGGCAACGATCTGCATGACACACAAAAGCCAGAGCTGGGAGCCGCAGGGGGGTTGGGGGGTTGCCACAGCTTTTCTGTGAGGAATGCACTTTCTTGTCTCTCCCTCACCCATCCCCCAACCTACCTTTCCACCCCTCCCCCCATCACAGTTCCCAGGATAGGGCAGGGAAGGGGGGGCTGATCTGGGGGAGGTTCCCCCGGGATGGCCCCCTTTGTCTCCCTGGTCTGTCACTTGACTCCCTAACGAGTCCCTCACAAAAGGCCATAAACTTTTGCATGCCTTAACATGAGATATTCTTGACAGAGACTGATGGTACAGAGGTTCAATCACCCCTTGTTTCTTTGAATTCACAGCCTATCTTGACCAGATTAGTGTTTTGCGTTGATATGAAAAGTATATTATCAAGTGGACTAATAGCTGGCTTGATTTAACTTGGGGTAGCTGCTACCGGTGTGTGCTCTTTACCCGTTTTGAAGGTTAGATACCTCAGGAAATGTTTGGAAAGGAGACGCCCTCAACATCCAGAACTCACGAAGCTGTCTAAAGGTACAAGACAGATCTTTATGGTTTGTAAAAATTGCAGATATGAATACAAATATTACAGATATACATAAAGCACACTAGCATACATTAGTGGATATTGCCTGTTGTTTAATGTATGTATATATAAATGTTCTCCATGGACTGCATATTTGGAACAGTTACTATTGACACAGAAATAAATGCATACTGTTTTTTTCAGTTTGTTTAGGTCACTGTGTAATTATCATGACTATGTTGCTAATCGTGATAATCCCATTGTCACTTCAGGGCTTCTCCCTGTTCGTACCCACTAGGAAGGCAATTAGCGTAATAAGATGCTTCTGTCTGACGTGCTCACAAAAGTGCTCGTGAAAGTTTAGTTGTTGACACCTCGCCTCTGTCCCCACCCCACCAAACACACACACACTTCCAACTCATGTTTGGTCTGACTCATGGCTGTCCTCCCCCCCCCCCCCGCCCCCAGCTCATGTGGCTTGTTCCATTCACCCTGCCTATCACCATTGGCCCACTTCTGCCAGTTCCAAATGGCTTAGAGATACAGAGCGGGGGATGTGGTTGAAGTTAATGCCAGACAAAGTTCCACACTGCCTGACTCTGCAGACTACGGTGTGCTTGCTGAAGAGAGGGCCTGCTTTTTGACAGTGGTTCGATCTGCTGAAATACAAAACAAAATACCACACCCATTTCCCAGGGTCAGAGAGTGCATTATTATTTGCTTTGTACACGCATTACCAAGGATGACACAGAGTAAGGGAAACTTTCTTTCTTGGTGCTTCTGTAATCTGCATATTGGAATGATTTTTGCTAGAGAAATTACTTTGCCCTAGGGCAGACCAATAATACTGCTTTTATGATTGGAACCTACAACCCTCAGACTCCATGTCCAAACATTACACAGCTTAAGCTAGCTAAACACTGTGTCTGTAACAACTATCAACCAGGAAGATAAAGACAAGAAAACAAGTTAGAGTCAAATATGTTTATTGCACAATACAGAGCAGGAAAGCAAAAAGGTGTGGTGAAAATGCCTGGAGGGAACGTTTCGCTGGAAATGATGCTGAAGATGTCATGAAAGAGATTTGCATGCTGAGGTATCTGGCTGAAGGCATGTGTGTCGCTTGACTGTCATCTTGTCAAAAACAAGCTGGTCTTCATGACCCAGGAGTGACTCACAGTGACGCTGCGGCAGTGATTTCCCAGCACATCATACCGGTACAACTGGTTTATCCTCTGTCGTTCTCTCTGGAACAGGAATTAGACCAATACTGAGCACCCACTTCAAGTGCCCTCCAGGAATTACTTCGCTTCATCTTAATCTTCTTACCTGCTCAAAAATGCCATTAAAATATTAATAACGTGGACAATAGTGTGGAGTGGTGGCTACAGTGCTCGGTAACTCCGGGCTGAGGGTCACATGCTTAAATCCCATTAGTCACCTTTGAGAAACACAGTTTACTGTAGGTGATTCAGCAAAAACACAGCTGTATAAACAGAGCACAGGATGTGCCTCATGCCAAATTGTGAGCAGCATTAGTGTACCGAAGCAAGACTGCCTGCTAGGCACAAAGGGTACTATTACTGTCGTTATCATTACATCAATCGGATTGATAAGTCCAAGTATGAGGTGTCATGAAAAGTATTGCAGTGTAGCTTTGCAGACAGGCTCGGTGCTTAGGAATTCCTCCGGTGGTGGAAGGTTTTAGCTCCCCTCGCCCCAAAAACCGCAATGTTCGGGGGACTGCAGGACTCCTTCTGCCTCTCCTCCTTTCCCAGCAGGAGAGCCGTACACAGGGCTGATGCGCTCCCGGGGGTGAAGCTCGAGTGGCACGCATTGGTGACGCAGATCAGTGACATTAAAATACCCTTGGTGCTCCTGACACTGTTTATCTGGATCCGCCGAGCATAACAAGTGCTCCGCCGCTCCCTCTGTTTACCATAACAGCGATCATGAGGGACGGCACTTCGCGCAGATTCCTCCGCCCGGCACAAAAATAGAAAGGAGCGGCGTCCTCAGCGGGCGAACAAGGCAGAAAAGTGTAGTTATGTAAAAAAAAAAAGATGTATTAGCTGTTTAAAGAGCACTCTCCCCTCTCTTGCCCCCTGTTTCTCCTCGTTATATAACTCCCAACACCAGGCTATGTAGGACACCGTGTCCTAGCCGCTCATCTCTGACCTACAGGGAGAGAGGGGAGAGAGGAAGGAAGAGAGGGGAGAGGAATGGTGGTGGAGGGGTGGGAGAGAGAGGAAGAGAGGAAGAGGGAGTGGGGGGTGCCTGCAGGGGGGATGGAGCTCATGCCTGTCTGTGGATGATGAATGGGGAGCTGTGTCCCCAGGAAGCGGTGGATTATACAGAGCACTGATAGCAGGGACCGGCACAAAGCAGGAGGGGAGCGGGGAGGTGATGCAACCGCACTGCCGTAACGTGATAAATGAGCCGGCAGACATTCTGCGTCCCCCCCCCCCCACCAGTTAATGTGAAGTAAGAGGTCCGCTGGCATGACGTGAGCGCTGATTTGGGATCTGCTGAAAATAAACATGAGGCAATAATATAGTGCACGGAACAGCATTTTAAACCGCTCGGTTTTTCTTGCTTGGGCGGCCTGGTGTTCTGCGCGTGGTTTTCCTACCCGTGGTCCCTCTGACTTGCCCTGTTGCCTTCTCCTCTCTCCTGTTGTGGTTGCTCTGTCTGCAGCAGGCCCAGGCTGAGAGAGTACATTACATTGCATTATTGGCATTTAGCAGATGCTCTTATCCAGAGCGATTTACCCGTTTATGCAGCTCTGTATTTACTGAGGCAATTCTGGGTTAAGTACCTTGCCCAAGGGTACAGCAGCAGTGCCCCAGCGGGGAATTGAACCAGCAACTTTTCATTTATGAGTCCTGCTCCTTACCACTATACTACACTCAGTAAATGTGTCCGGGCTGTCTCCGCGTCACATTAAAGCAGCGACACTTGCACAGAGAGTCAGGCTTCGTCTGCGCATGGAGAGACATCACTGCAGGAGTCTGTTACATCAGGGGTGTGTGCGTGTGTGGTTTTGACTGCATATGTGTGAGTGAGAGAGCTGGACTGTGTGTGTGTCTGTGTGTGACTTAGCGAGGACGAACGCTCCAGAGATAAATGTCTCTCCTGCTCATGCTCTCGCTCACGCAAACTCAGCGACCGTGGATAAATGCAGACTGACATTCGCAGCCCGAGAGAGCGGCGCAGCAGCGGAGGAGATGCTCCTGACCCCCGGTGCCTGACGCACACACACACACAACCCGCAACACAAACAGTGTACATGCACGTATATGTAGGCATGCGCACATATGTGCGAACAAACGCGATCTGCACACGCTCCCAGCAAGACACAATGTTCATGTCAAACAAGGGCATGCCTCCCCCCCTCCTATTCCTCCTTGTCCCCTCCGCCCAGTGCTCTTCCCCTACCTTCCCCCTCCTTTGGCAGATTGCACAGATTCACTGAAGTCATGCTGGGACAGCATCTGTCACCCCACCCCACCCCCCCCGGGCTGCTCTAACCTCCACCTCCATCCTGACACGCCACACACCACAACCCTTTGTTTCCCCACTCTCCCTCCCCACATAAAGCAGTCCATCGTGCCATGCACATACTGCCATTTCCATGCGCACGCTACACACCTTACAACTGTCTGCTTGCCCGGGATGTTTTTATTCATCAGCCACATGCTTGACAATTCTGGCTGTCATTGTGTAAACAGGAGTGCAGGCACCATTGTCATTATCTGTAGAAATGTGGATGTGAACCAACACCATAAATATCTGGTTGCCAGAGAGACTTCTGATTCCACCCCTGCTCACTGCTGATTGCGGTGAGTTTCGGGGGGGGGAGATCGAGGAAAGCTATTCTGAAACGTGGGCTGCATTTCAAATTTAGCCTTTTTTCCCGAAGCGGTAGGTGATCCACGATTTTACGTGTATGAGCACTCCTCCGGCTCCACCGCCCCCTCTTTGTGATTCTTTTTCCATCCTTCAAATCCCGTAGTCTCCTTAGGCATCTGTTGACTTGGCAGCCTGAGAAGGGGATCCTGGAATTGGAGCACAGAAATCCCGCCAGTCTGATGCAGGTCAGTGGGGCACCGCTGTGACGATCGGCAGTCCTCACGTGCTTGCGGTGACATCATGGCCCTGGCAATCTACGTGGGAACCGCAAATAGTCCTGGCTAAGCACAAAGAGCTTCTCGGACTCCTCTTGATTCACCTTCATCTCAACACTACCATAAGCTCTCTTTTAAATTAACCAGTTTGACTTTTGCTTGAAGGTTTGTTTATAATCTGGTTAGAATTGTTAATTAGTTTGTTTTTCAGGTATTTGCTCTAATTCAGGATCACTTTTTTATTTTAGGCGCAGTATAGTACTTTTGACACCATTATTATCCCGTGTAATGGACATCATGCTCATAAAAGCTTTCAAGGATGGATCACATACAGAGCGTATCCATTCCAAAGTCAGACAGGAAAAAAGGCCGCCCAAGTTTCATCACTTTCCCAGGGAGGTCTGCTATTCAATGACGGTTTGGACTGGGCCGTTAATGGGGTGGTGCAGTTTTGGGTTATTCTTCGACCATTTCCCGAGCAGGTGTCAGATGAGATAAGTGTCTGTTTGCTTGGCCCCTAATCAGAGTGTCAAGTTCACCAGTGTACTGTAAGACTGCATGAATGCTCTCCATAGCACCCTGCAATATGGACATGCACGCTGACTGTGAAGTTCTCTAACAGTGCAACAAAGCAGTTACATGGTAAACATCCAAAGTGCTACCAGACTCCCACTGCTATTCCAGACCATTCCATTGCTCCAGCACTTCTATAGTCACCAATAATAACTATAGTCACTAATCATACACAACAATATTTTCTGCATAGGATATTTTCAGATTTCAGAAAACATTTTGCTGTTACTGATGCCCATGTGTTTTGTGGTTGCATGATTGAAGAGGAGAAAAAGGTTATCTACAAAATGGTTGGGATTATGTTACATCATTGTTGCTAAGCACTATGACGTTGTGTTTTGCCCTCTGTTTTGACAGGGGAGAGAGAGGGAGGAGTGCCAACTCGCAAAGTTCATGGAACATAGATGTGAATACAGATTGCCTTAAACTATGCTGAATATTTAACATACACACGTATTGAAAAAGGGTTACAAGTATTGTTTCAGATAATCTGCTCTTTTAAGATTTGACTTCATACGACCACCAGACACAGTGTTAACCTTACTAAAAATGAGAAAGTGTGTGGGCTCAGAAAACGTGAAAGATTGTGTGTGCGGGATATATTTGCATGAATATGGGCAAGATATTGTAAAAGCATGTATAGCATTTGATAGTGGCCACTGCTGTTTGTTATTGATGCGTTACTAAGCCACATTGCTCTCTCCCTTGTTCTGGCTGAGCTTGTTTTGTTTCCTTAGCAACAGTCTGGCTTTAAACACTTCGAGTGAGAGACACTTTTGGAACCAGCCAACAGCACCATGTGTTCTTTTGTCAAGGATTTCTACAAATGTGTGCCTCGTATATCTGTTTGTCTTTTCATGCATCCTCCGTGGATGACTGTTGCCATTGCCACATTCTCACTAGGGCTGCTAGGAAGCGTCAGCCATCTGACCGTTACACATTTTCTCTTAAACACGGAACTCAACCAAAAAGGGATGGACTCGGGATACTGGAAAAGCCTAATTACTAACGTTACTGGGTTAATGACGCTCAGCCTGTACGTGGAGCTCCAAAGGTCAGATGTAGCATCTTGTGTGTTGTGAGTTTAATGTTTGACCGGGATTAGGGAGAGTGAACGAAAGCACTGAGAGACAATGCAAAGGAGGCCGGAGGAACATGCTGCACAAGAGAGGGTAAACTGGAGCGGAGATAACAGCGAGGAGACACAGTGAATGGGTATTAATAAATGATCCATTGTGGAATATCTGGCTGAAGGTTTGGTTTGGATTTCACCTTTAATCTAATGTAACCCTCGGGTTTCTCTGCGGTGTTTGTTGCCAAAAGATCTCCAGCCTTGGAATCCGGCAGTATTAAACGAGAGCCGCTTCCCTCCCCAGCCACGTCAAGCACCAACGGCTTAAGTCAGTAATAAGTAAATACCAATTAGCCAATTCACCAACTTCTTACACTACCTGCAGCCTGTATCCTTTTAGCTGCACACAAAGCACTCTTAACAAGGCCTTTCAGTTATCACCTTGGTAAGAGAAGTATGTCTTAATGTCTGTTAAGTCATTCCCATTTCTCAGATTTCTCATAACTAGAGATGGTACCCCTATTCTGGATAGAATCATATGTTAAAATTTGTGATAAATGAAATGAAGCTATCAGTATGACTCATGTGGACTTGTTCCCTTTACTTACCGGCATGAAACTGTGTGTGCTGACTCACTTCTGTGTAGTATCTGCACAACAGACCAAACCACAGGAATGCAGGGCAACGTCTTTCTCCTAGCCACACCTATACATACGGACATGTGTGTAGACTAAACACTGCTGCTGTTCTTAGCCCCCCCCCCCCCCCCCCCCCCCACACACACACACACACACACACCCCACCCGCCAGCAACTAGATGTCCCATTAGAAAAATAAAGGTGCTTTCTTCCTCTCTTCTTTCTTTCCCCATCTGTCTTGGCCTGTCTCCCTTGCTCTGGCTGTCCCTCTCTCTGAGCATGTCCAGACTTGCAGAAAACACAGACGCACACAACGGAGGAGTCCCTCATTACAGGAAACCTGAAACCTGCAGAGCCCCCCAGAGACAACTGCCATTGGGAACAGGCCGTTACTCCCGGCTCCTCTGAAACCGTATGAATGAGCTCTTTCAAGAGGTGGTTTTGATTATACGTGCTTCCTGTGTGGGCGCCTGTCTACTTCATTGCATGTGTGTCTGCGTGTTATATGCGGCTTTTTTTTCTAGAACAAGAATATGCATGTTTTTTTTTCTGGATGAGAATGTGTGTGTTCAGTGTGTCTGAACAAGAGTGTGCACGATATGTGTTTGTGTGTGTTTTTTTTCTTAACAAGGATGTGTGTAGTGTGTAGTGTGTGTTTGTCTGCGAAAAAGAATGTGTGTGTGGTGTGTGTGTGTGTTCCTGGAGATGTCTGGTCTTGTTGTAGGCTATCGCCTTTCACATACCCCCCCACCCCCCGCTTTCTCTCCACTCCCATTTCAGGAAGCCCAACCCTGTCACTGATCCCACACTGGCATTTTTCCCAGGATACCCCTCCCCCGTCACTTGTCCCCAGTTCCCCACCCCCACAGCCCGTGTCCCCCTGCCCTCCCTCTCCCTACCCTTTCTTCTCTAGCCTCCTGTCCCCCACAGATTCCCAAGATAAACAAAGAGTTTAGTTTGTCTGGGTTACAGCGGGGGTCACAGGCATGAATAGTGGGGCCAAAGTGAGGTATTTTCCCCTTTTTGTCCATGTGATTGCAGTGGGGATTGGGAAAGAATGAAACTGCCTACCTGTCAAATGCTACACACTTCAGACTGATCTAACTGGTAGCTATCTGCTTACTGTTTTTCTTTTTACCTGGTCAAGTCTGAGGTGAACACAATTGCTCTTGGGTTTGAAGACCAGAACAGAGTTGGTTTAGGGAATGTCACTTAATAACATACATATATCCAGAGATCTGTGTCAGTGTACATGTTAATATAGCTAATCCAACAGTTGGACTGCTGGCCCATAAGTAAAGGCAAGTACAATGATTTAAGATGCAAAAGAGGGTTTATAGCTTTCATGCAGCTGAGTAAAGTGTGTTAAAGCTGGTTTGATTTTTTGACAGCAGATGTTTTTTCATGTGTTGTGGTGCTTTGATTAGGTTTTTCATTTCAAGGCTCACAAAGTCGATTTAAACAGACAATGACCCCATTCAAGCCTTGAGTGCGACTCTGTCAATGAATGAGAGTTTCTTTGTCTTTGTGTGCATGTGTGTGTGTGTGTGAGAGAGAGAGGGAGAGATAGAGAGACAGTCTTTGTATCAAGTCTGTGTAGGAGCCTGTTTCTGTGTCTGTGTAGAGGAGATTTACCAGCATGCTCCACTTCATCCAATTGAGGCAGTCACATGCTTGAAGTCTTGAGGGTGTTTTTTAGCGTAGGGAGCATGAGTGTCAGCTGAGCTTTGTCCATCTCACTCAATTTGACATCATCTTTGTGTACAATAAACACGGAGAGAGAACAAATACACACACACCTCTTCATAACTGGTATCTGTAATGCATGAAAAGGCTGCTAGATGAGTAAGTTGTGAAATGGATCTCTGAACCATTACTGTGGAACTCAAACACAGCAACTTGCAAGCTCCTGATGTTGGACTTTAGCGACTTATAATGGACTTTTTTTTGTTTAGTTCCTGTAACAAAATAGCTGTTCCTGGAGTCCTTGTCCATGTACACATTGCTATGATTGTGGTTTTGTTTCTTGACACAGTGATGCTATCACAAGAAGGTAGGAGGCTATAAGAGGCTATAACAGCTGGCCAGCAGGATGTTGAGAGTGACCACACTATTGCTGGGTCACTCTACTGCCCCAGTCTTCATATCATCCTTGGGTCTCATTCAGATGGAAAGGTGTGTGATATTTCACACTGAAGAGTGTGTGGACGTCAATGGCCCTGGTAGTGTCTGCGTGCATGGTCACCCCTCATTACCCACACAATGCTTTGTGTCAATAACAAAATAGATTATGTTAAATTAACCATTTTTATCAGGTCTTTACAATGACAGTGTAGCATAGTGGTATGGAGCAGGGCTCATAACTGAAAGGTTGCTGGTTCAATTCCCCACTGGGGCACTACTACTGTACCCTTGGGTGATGTACTTAACCCAGAATTGCCTCAGTAAATATCCAGCTATATAAATGGGTAACATGTAAACACCGTAACATATGTAAGTCACGCTGGATAAGAGCGCCTGCCAAATGCCAATAATGTAATGTGTAACTCAGCCCAACATTCCAACCAAATGTTTTTTCACCTTCAACAGGGAATGGTTCTATAACCAACAAATCTTTTAATTTCAGATTTTCCATGAGTCTGCAATATGTGAAGAAGAGAAAAGGCCATTGAGATGCAAGTGGAACTGACTGCTATGTTTCAGTCAGACTAGATTCCCCCCCCCCTTCTTTTGTACAGTAATAAACATGTGTCCTGAAAAGACACTAAAACATGACATCACCTGTAGTGGCCTACAACACCACAGACATTATGTGGTCCTGTTAACCCAGCTCAGGCTCCTCTCAGTCAGCTGACTCAGGGCCACTCCTGCCTCGGAGGCCTGGGATCTCAGCGACCCACATTCCTCCTGCTAACAGGGAGGGATCCGTCAGCTTTGGTCTCGCCTTCTGCTCCGTCTCTGAGGAACGCGGCTATAAATACCCCACCGAGTCCGTGTGAAAGAATGCAGCCGTACAGGACATGGGAGCAAAATGAGAGGCCACGTACGGTAAATCACACTTTCACTCATGTAACACTTTTTTGTTTATTCAGAGCATTTTCCTGTTTAAATGTTACTCTAAAGGCAAAACATACCATTACCTACAATGTCAATATTAGAACTATTTCAAAAGCCTAACCATACTTTCAGTTGGCTTGTCTTTTACTGGTTCCTCAATGACTTACTGGTAGCTGTGAAATAAAGAGATTGAGACACTGAAATACAAGACAATCTTACAATTATCCACAGAGGAGCTGAGTGCAGAGCTGCAGGCAGGGGAGCATGTGTAACATACTTTAGCATTTTACTTCAGCACCTCTGTGAAAGGCTGTGCCACGTTTTACCTATGTAACTCAACACTGCTGTATCTATCCGCTATCAAGCTACATGTGATGGGTTTGTGTCCCACTACAATATTTCTTAATAAAGAACCTCAGTTCTCATTGTGTTGTGTTTAACTTCCTGGGGCAGAATCCAAAGTACTTGTAAAAAAAAACAGAGCTGGAATCTTGAATAATGAAGGTTAGCCACTTCATGTCTATAACCCCCCCCCCCCCCCCCCCCAAAAAAAAAAGATGAGACATTCCAGCTCATTGTCCTTGAAAACCAGTAAGAATTAAAAAAAAAAAAAAAAACAGGATTGCTCATCAGCAGGTGCTCACCTTTTTGCGTTGTGACCCTAGCAATACCAGCTAGTGTGCACATAGGAGCTAAGCTTTATGAACAGCACAAGCAAGGTTGCCGTACAACAAACTTCTAGGCAGAGTGGACACACTAGAGGCTAAACTGGATCCTAGTGTTCTGCTGGCCTGGCATGTTCCAGGCCTCAATAGGTAATTTATAACAGCATGGTGTAAAAACCAAACTGACCAAGAGTTAAAAGGTTCTCCTTAAAATGTCTGTACTAGGAGTGGCCTTTGTAATCCAGGATTTAGCTGTTGTGCTTTTGTCAGCGAAAGGAAGACACTGCCCAGACCCATCGTGTGCATGCAACATCTGCTGTCAATCATCAACACTCACCTGTATTTCTTGTAAAAAATGCGGGTCATGTATGCCCATAGATCTCACACAAAATGTCCACATCAAAATATGTAACACAAGTTTGGTTCTGTAATTTAAACCATATAAAGCTAGTGTCAATATTTGTACTGCTGAGGAAATCATTACCCGTTTAAGACTGTACAGAACTTAAGGAATGTATCCCTGAGACCAATTAAGGAATAGGCAACCTCAATTATCAATCGTTTTGAAAAGTAGGTGAACAATTACAACTGCTAACTATAAAACTTTCCCATATATTGCGTAATAAGATGACATGTGGTTCATTCCTTCAAGCGTCAATCCCGGGGACAACATAACCTGCCTAAAATTCCCCCCACCCCAACCTCCCTGCAACAACCATGCACGAATGTCCCCCAACCACCTAAAAGGAAATGAGAGCAACAAACAAATTGTTTTTCAGAACGATTTAATACGTGTGTATCCCACACCAATAAAATGTCGATTGATAACAAATACCAAAATACAGAGATTTAGAAGAATAAGACATGAAAAGATCTGTACAAGTATACCAGTACAAATATACAGGTCTTTATAAAACAAAGACATTGAAAAGAGATCTGTGACCTCATCCATATGTATGACAACAAATGGCTCAAGCACCGATCTCCTCGCGTTCTGAGTCCTGTAACATCGACTTTGGATTGAACATCTCAAAGAGCATTTCTTAAACACCTGTTCAAACACACACACATTGAAACAATTACATTATGTCAACTCTCGTATGTTTTGCAAAATGCGCATTGACTCACTTGATTTGTGAACTGTGCAAAAATAACCATACAAGTAGCTTTATTTACCCAACTCGTTCACGTAAAGTTAAACGAAAATGATACGTCATCATACTTCTCCCTCCTCTGAATGCAATACCAGTTGCAGTGGTAACACCTTCAAACATGCCTGAACAGAAAAAAGTGAGGCAAAGTTCGCGAGCAACTGAAGTATGGTGCAAAGGGGAAGCCCCTCGTACAACCTGCTTCCCCTGTCTCTCCACGTGGTTGAACGTATATTCGGGGGCCCCAAACAAATATGCAGCCAATAGTTAATTACATTAGAGGGATCACTTCATTTTCATGTGTAAAACATCTTCACATTCCCAAATAGGTAAAACTTAAATCAAAAACATGTAGAAAAAAAAAAAAATGTAGACATTAAAACGCTACAATGGCGGTACTCCACGGGTTAAGGTTCTTAAGCATTTGTTCACAGCCGATTTGCCCGGACCCTGAGTCACCGTCCTCTGGCTCAGTGTCTGTCTGAGCACCGTCCTTGCTTAAGAGCCCCGAAAAGCTGGAACCGAATATTGTGATGAGACTCGATACATTACTGGTGTCCATTTCCTCGGTCCCCTCGCCTTCACTGACTGAGGAAGCGGGGGTTGTAGAAGTAGAAGTCAGTTTGGTTTTTTTCAACGGGGAAGCTGTGCATGGCGACTTCTCGGCACTTCTTTTCCTGGTACAACAGGAAACCGTGGCTGCCGGGTGGTGTGATGTGGGCTCCTGGGAATCGGATCCACGGGCAGCTACTATGCAGCTACTGGCGCTCACCCTTTCGCAGTCGCCAGCACTTTCTCTGTCCTCTTTTGGCTGATTTGGGGACAGTCCAGTGTTATTTTCTGTCGAAACTGTAGCAGCAGCCGGTAACTCGCTGCCGCCGATTGTGGAACCCACAGAAACCATGTCCCGGTCCGTCTCCGAGGTCGTTTGGCAGCTGTAATCCGACTTTGCCGCTTCCTCCTGGCTCGGACGCTCTCTGGTCGACGGAGTTGCTTCAGCCTGTAGTTGCACGGTGGGGTCTGACATCTCTGACGCCTCTGCCGTACGCAACACAGTCTCATCTCGGGCGTTATATGGGGACGGTCCTGAGCAGTCAGAAGCCTCGGGGACCAATTTGTCTTGATCCGAGTCCATTATCTCCCGATCTCCCCACTCCCTAGATTCAACGTGCTGGGCGTTCAGACAAACACCGCCGTAGTAGTCGCTCAAATACACTTGCCGAGCACTCCGAAGAACCAGGGAGACTAGCAGATTTTTGTGTAGTTTGATTCCGCCCCGCTGTACTCTAGAATTATATATTTTCCCCAAAGAAATGCTCATAATTCGATGAGCCTCCACTTTATATTCCATCTTTTAAAGAAGCCTGAGGATGGCTAACGTCAGATAGAATTTAAGAAAAAGCAAGTCGCTAATACGCCAATTTCGCAGTCCAGCTAATAGGTACTTTGCTTCTCAAGTGCGTCGAAAATGTGCTGTCTTTACGGCGGTTGAGTGAGACTTTTGCCGATTCACTTGAATGCACAATGCCCAGGGCAGTTCAAGTAAAGTCAAACAAAAATGTTAATAAATAAAGTATTCCTTCTTAAAATGTCCGTTATTTACCTTTGAATATTAGAAACTTGGTTAACTAGCTAAAAGTTGTGTCTTCGCCGCAGGTACCGAGCTAGTAAATTGTATTTGGCGTATTTGTTTGTTTTAGAAACCAGCGTAGTTTAATGAGTGTGAGAGTACTTCCTCGTTCTCATTTACAAATAAACACTAACTGATAACCTCATCTTTTAGATTAAATCAAAAAGCGTTTACCATCCGATCCCTTCCACCTTCCAACACCGTTCTGAGAAAATGACACCGAATCTATTTTTAACACAAATATATAGTGATACGTAGTTGCTGCATTAGCCAATGAAAACACGCACTCTCTGTCACAAACGTTTGGAATTACGCCCCGCCAAATCCGCATGGACCAATCGCTGAACACGCTGGAGGCATGTTCGATTTAAATATTAACGTGGAGAGTGGTTTAAAAGGGAAACACATTGTCGTGAACGACAGAAATTTCAACACCTGATAATGTCATTTTGAGAAATTACATTTAATATGAAGTGGTAATGGACTCAGGCACAATACCAATGATACTTTACTGTAACTATTGCAGACGTCAAAATACAGTTTTTCCAACATAGCTGTTACATTACACAGTAGTAGGGCCAGCTGGTAATGATATTTCTGGGTTTCTGAGTTTATATTTCTCATGCACCAAATTTTATAAACTAAATATTGATCGATGTGCATCATTTGTTCTATAATTTAGCCAACACAACCCATGTAAGAGAACGATGCCTTTATTTTATTAAATGACAATCTTGCCTGTTTCTTCTAAACATGAAGACTATTCTTTTTTCTATTCTTATTCTTATAACTATTCTTATAAATTCTGTTTATATAAATGTTTGGTTTCTTGGCATCAATTTTGTACATGCTGGAGAAATTCTAACAGTTTTATCAAAGGGTTTGAAACATGAATTTAGATAACTATATCATGCAACTCTTTTATAACTGGGGCACTTGTTTCTAATCTTCGCCTTCAGTGGTTTAGTGGTCTGAAGTCGAGGTTTGTATGCCTGCTTTAGGTCACTGCAATCGCTCTCCGGTGTTTCCCCTTTAAGAGTGTTTTTATTTTGGTGGCAGACTTCCTGGACTGATGTAATGGTTTGTCTGTTTCACTCAAGTCACATGACTCTTTTGTGCGAATGAGACCTACATTGCGGTTTCTGTCTTAATGCTCGTGGTGAATGGAACAGTCAGGAGAGGGGGGAGGATGGGGCGACGGAGGTGTTTTGTTTCAAGGGGCTGCTTAGCGTGTGTGGGGGGAAGGGTTTTTCTTTGAAATGTTGTAATCGGTCTAGTAAAACTATCGTAGTTGTAGTAGAATAACTGTTGTGCAAATAGGACGATGCTATTTAGCAGAGGCAGAGGACACTGAAAATATCCTAATTTTAAAAACAACACTCATTGGGAGGGACAAACGTGACGTAAGGAACTTTGTAGTGTAATGAAGGACCTTACACGTTTTTGGTAGGAACCCTCCCTTCCAAGAAACAAGCTATGTACATTTACATTTACATTTATCAATTTGTGAAAATTTGGCAAAAAATCTGTACAAACAGGAATACAGCGACGATCAGTCTGAACGCAGTACAAAAGGTAGCGTTTAAATTAACATCAACTCATTAATTTTCTTATGAGTTGCATCACTGCTGAATATGATCACACACAACTCGTTTCCTCGAGGTAGATTCTTTGATCCAGTTTCTGGTTGTTTACATACTGCTATCAATTACTATTTTCTTTCAGTTTAATCTAACCTGTCAGGAAAGCATTTCACTTCCTTTCACAGTTCAGTGATGACTCATTCCAGTGCATATCTCAGCATTAAAGCAGAACACACATCACTTTCTGGAGGTTGAGAAGGGCAGTGAGTTTACCTACATTTGTGTGGGTGCTGTCCATCAAACCAACTACAAGAGTTCTCTCGGATCACACAATGGGCAAAGACACAGCAGTTGGTGCAGGTGTTGAGAAAACAGAGAGCTAATGACCCTTATTTGTACCATGTGCATTTTACAATGGTGATGTCATCCTAAAAAGTGAGCTGAAATTGCTTATCATGTTACCTATGCCACAGCTCCTTTGGCCTAATAAGATGAATTTATCCTACCAGAAGCTGTGAGCTGCAGAGTTGTGCAGTTCTCCATTCCAAACATTCCTGAGAGCAATGTAACAGGGTGCCTACAAAAGGAAAACAAAATTATCTTAGCATTGCGTAACTGAGTTTCACTCAGTTGTGAATTTGGAAATCATATTTTTCAATGAAACATGGTTATACAATTTCGTAATGATGTATACTTGTGAAAAGTGACAAGGCAAACCATGCAGTTATGTGGTTTTTTTGAGGGGAGATGATTAGAATGACATATCCAGATATACACATATTCTGAGAAAAGTGAACAGTAGTGGAAGACTATATTTGTGAGTTAAGTGGAATCATTTCAAACTAGATCAAGAGGTATGTGCAGCTCAGAGTGCTTATAGGAAGCTTTGGATGGCTAGTGATCTAGAACTGTAACCCCACTGTGTACTGGCATCAGCCTTCACTCTGAAGGCAGCATGTCAGAATCTGACAAGCTCCACACGCCATTACTCTTGTTCCTTTTGCCTCTGTTCCCCAAACACAGCACAGCAGCTGTTATAAATAATTAAGGCCAATTAACTAGGGATGAACCTGTCTGTTTGCTCTGTGGTGCCATTTATTTTTACATCAGGCAGTATTAACCTCCCACAGACTGATGAAAACCCTACCCCTCTTGTTCTCATTTTTTCTATAATGTTGTTATTGTCCTTGGTTTTGGATATATGTGATACAAACTCTCCCATTTTAATGTAACTAAACCTAAAAGTTACTCAAAGCTTTTGTTGTGGTTTGGAGCTTTGCTGGTCTAATCAATAACATTTTTTTTCTCATTCAATACTGGAATTTATGTGAAAACTTTTGAGACAACAAGGCTTATTGTTAATTACTTTCATACCATGTTTCAAAGAATTTCCATTCTGGAGGTAGAACAGAGAAACAAGCTCTTCAGTACAACATACAGATTGAGGAATGATAACTGAGCATTGCATGGTTGCCTCTCCAGGGAGAAACCAATAAAAGCATCCATTCTGATCATACACAGAGTGTGTCCAACACACAGTCACAAAGCATTGGCGCATACACTGGTGTTTCCGTCTAATTAGGGAAGAAGCAGTATTAATAATTGATGTGACCACAGCACTGCTGTCAATTGTAACAGGTGTGGTGGAAATGTCTACGATGAAGTAAAGACGACACAATTTTTTTCTTTTTTTCCTACAGTTGCTTTAGTTTTAGTGGTCTACATTTGAATAACAGCATTTCTGCAGCATACTAGTATGAGTGACACACTGTGTCATGCTATGAGGGCCTGTGCAAAGAAGCTTCTCAGACAGCTCTCCGCTAAAGCAGCTTTACCATCATAAGACGCACATGTAGTTCCACCAGTGAGACTTTCCCGAAGGCACCCTCTATGCCCTTGTGCTGAGATTCTATAAATGCGTACCAGCTTTTTGCTTTTTTTTTTTTTTTCATCTTGACCTAATATGACCTCACTCTTTGCTGAGTTCCTCAAGAATCTTAGTGGAAGCTGGTTGGATGGATGGGTTCTGCAGTCAGGCAACAGCCACATCTTGTTCTAATTATTTTAGTCTTTTTCCAAGAATTGTACTTTTTCCCCTTTTTTCATGTTTTTCCCCAAGCCCAACAAATGGAATTAATTAGTGGGAATGAAAGCCATACAGAGATGCCATAAATCTGGTAGGGACAAAGCTAATTCTGGTCGCAGGCTGCAAAATGTGTACTGTAGTTCATAACAAAGTTGTACTCATTCAATATTACACAGTGTATGAAGTGCTACATTTACATTTACATTTATTCATTTGGCAGACGCTTTTATCAAAAGCGACTTACAAGTGAGGTACAATACAACACAAGCTAAAACCATAGAGAGTCAACAATATTAGGAGTACTGCATGACAAAGTTCCAAAGGTTGGCCAGGCGAGGTACCAACTAGGAGGTAAAGCTAGCAAGTGGGTTAAACCATTACAACCAAACCATTATGTTAAACTCTTACAGCCAAACCATTACAAGCAAACCATTACAACCAAACCATTATGTTAAACTCTTACAGCCAAACCATTATAACCAAACCATTATGTTAAACTATTACAGCCAAACCATTACATCTTTTTTTTAAAATATAGTTTAGTAGGAGATAGGGGGAAGTGTTTCAGGTGCTCAGGTGAGAGTGGAAGAGCTGTGTCTTCAGATGTTTCTTGAATGACAGGGAGGGACTCAGTAGAACGGATGAGGCGTGAAATTCATTCCACCACTGGGGGACAACGGCGGAGAAAGTCCTGGATAGTCATTTAACGCCACAATGTGACGGGACCACCAGGCGCCGTTCGGTGGCAAAGCGTAGCAGTCAGCATAGGGTTGCAGCAGCAAGTTCAGGCACTTAGGTGCAGTTTTGTTGGTCACCCTCTATGCGAGCATCAAGGCCTTGAACATGATGCGGGTAGCTACAGAGAGCTAGTGGAGCGAGACTAAGAGAGGTGTAACATGAGCCCTTTTTGGTTGGTTGAAAAATTAAGTGGTCTCTGATAAAACACTCTTCTCAAACTGCAAAAACTCTACCAGACTATTCCATAAGTATATAAGAACACGGAACTGATTCCATGTGACAGCCAAAATGTTACTAATACCTATGATGCATGTGTTTTTATTTATTTATTTTCCAAAAAGAATTACAGTTTCAGATACCCCCAAATATCTATAGTCCTAACACAGCTGTAATAAATAAATAAATAAATAATTGGTCGTCCATGGCAAAAATTACACATTTCTATAGTAGGCAACTGTCGCAATTTCTTTGCCACTTATGCCCTAGAATGACCAGTTAGCTGTTAACACTGTTGCTACCAGCAGTATGCATTTCGTCCAACAGTGTCAGGTCACATGACCTCCGACCCGGATATTATTCTGCCTAGCTATGGAGGCTAAAAGGAAGGCGACATTTGTCTTCATGTAAACAGAAAAATTGTTACAAATTTGTAGTTGTAAATTGAGGCGTACAAGGCCAGCGTGCTCTGTTATCGGAGCATGAGGTTACCGCATGAACATTACAGCAACTGAGTAGCAAAATGTCTATGGAGGATCCGTTTTTCGTTGTGAAGGGGTAAGGAATCATCCAGATTAGCAAGATAGCTAACACTGGATAACCAAAGCTTATGCAAGAACCTTAGCTAGATAGCTAGCATTAGCTACCTTAGCTAGCACAGTGGGGCTTTGTTTGTGGGTAGCAAGCTAGACGTTGTCGAGGCAGATTTGGCACTGCAGTTCCACCAGCGACAAAATGACTGCTCTAGATAACTGAAAAAGTTGGATGGTACTGGCCTTTTGACGTCTTAGATAGATCATTATCGACAAGACGCTAACGTTAGCATATTAAGCCTTTTGTTTCTTTCGTTTGGATATAGCTAACCATCTCGAGATGCCTGTCGATAACCAGCTGTTGTTTTCCTCAGCTAACAGTCTACCATCTAATTGATTACGACTTGTCGGTTCCTTTTGGACGGAGCAAAGAGTTTCATTTTTAGTTAGTTAGTTGGTTAACGTTGGCGAGCAAGCTAGCTAGTCCGCCAAGCCCTTAAATCTGTAATTGTACGTAATTGCTTGCTACAAATAATACAGGTTACTGGATTTTGAAACTGATTTTGATTTCAATGAAATTACTTACATTTGGGTTCGCCATCGCCAGCTAACTACCTGGCGATATACCGGTTTCTTGATACCTAGTATACATATAATAACGTTAGTCTATAACAGAATCAGTCCACGACAGCGTTGATTTATTTAGCTATTTACCTGTTTCACCTGTTTATTGTCTGTTTATTCTCACCTTCTTGCTCACCTGTGTTTGTGAACTTGTGCTCAGCGAGGTGCAGAAGGCTGTGAACACAGCACAAGGCCTGCACCAGAGATGGAGCGAGCTGCTGCAGGATCCCGGCAGTGCCTCCAAGGAAGAGGTGGACTGGACAACCAATGAGCTCAGGAACAGCTTGAGGTCCATTGAGTGGGACTTGGAGGACCTAGATGAGACTATCAATATCCTTGCAGTATAGATCAGAGGAGAGGTGTGATGTAATTCCTGAATATTAAAACAGTCTGTATTGATAAAGACAACTATCATTTGACGTAGGTTGATAATGAAAGCCACTTCAAATATGTTACAGAAATGTGTCTTTACATATTGAACTGTTAAATATCTGCCCTTAACTACGAGTTTCAAGCATTGTTGAGTCGAACCCCAGGAAGTTCAACTTGGATACCGTGGAGCTGACCAAACGTAAAGCTTTCATCACAAGCACTCGGCAGACTGTGAAGGTGAGTTTAGGCCAGGGTAAAGATGGGTTGAGGCCAGAAGTAGGTAGTACTCATTTCAACTAGCTTAATTCAAAGAGTGCCTTGTGAAATCTGTGCAGTAAATTTGTGAGTTCTCATTAACTAACATAAATATGGCCTAAGTCTCATTAATTAAAAAGCATAATTTATGAAGGTATTATTATGTATAATGCTTGTATTTTAAATCATTTTCCTTCTCAGGAAATGAAAGACAGCATGTCTAATCCAGTGGCCCAAGCAATGTCAGAGAAGAAGACCCGACAGGTTGGTGATGGATGAGTCCTTATTTTTGTGGTGGTGGGGGTCGGTTGGGGGGGGGGGGGGTGTTAGGGGAAATCAAGAAACAAAGAGGGTAGAATGAATGAGAAACACTGAAGCTTGTCACTGTAGCAGTAGACCCACATAATCTTCATTTAAAGAGACCAGGTGTTGTCTGTTGTCCCAACATGGGATATTAGTCGAGCTGTTCAGATTTACTCTTAGCAAACATTCTCAGCACACATTTACCATGTGCTGCAGTCACTTATTGCTGAAGCTGGAGCGTACTGCTGTGGATGGCAACATAGGGACATCAGTTTGTGTTTTTGAGTCTTGCATAATTCATGAAAGAATGTAAACAAGAAGCAACATGGTGAATATTATGGAGGTGCAATAAAGCCATGCTTCAGGCTGTAGGGATGTGGCTGTAGAGAGTGAGCAGCATCCACAGGCCCAGCACAGAGTTGGCTGACTGCAGTAACTACAGCTGACTACTACCAAGGAGGGACCTTCCACTACTGTCTTGTATGACTTGATTGGCTGCAACCTGATTCTCCACAATGGAAACAATGCTTCTGATTTTGCTGTTCTACATCTGAAGTGTGTGTTTGTAGTATAAGAGCAGAACTAGAAGTTATCATGCCTTACAAATCTGCGACCTTTAAGAATTAAGATGAATAACGACATGTACGTGTTACCAAAGGCAAACCTTACGCCGTTTGTCCCCCCTACCACCTCTGCTTTCTCAGGGTTTGCTGGGGGACAGTGTGTCTCAGGGTTCAGTATGGCAGCCAGGGGCAGACAAATACAGCCGGCTGGACCATGAGCTACAGACTGCCAACTCCCAGTTCATCGAGGAGCAGCAGTCCCAGCAGCAGGTAATGGCTGAAAAGTGGGAGAGCGGCCTTTCCACATCAGAATGTCTGTATGTTGTGGCTCATTTGCTTGTCCATGTGTGTTCAAGCATGGGTGTATTATTGATTTTCATACAATATACTGTTGAACCTTTATCTTTTTAAAATTTACTTCTGTGACATCAAATGGCTATATTGCCTTTTTTCATTTTTTAAACTCTCCAATTCACTCCATTGATTGTGGGATCATTTCTGCTGAATTTATACTTAAGCACAGCAATACAGAACACCAAATAACAAAGGTCCCACAGTCCGCTTTATTTACTTCCTGTCCTTGCTGTTGTTATCACTATAACAATGTGGGACCCACAGGTAAATCAGCGGGAGGCATTTCCTGTCATAATCCAAAGTCAACTTTCCACTGCTCCAAGGCTATGCTTGGAACTGTGTCAAATTGGTGGAGTCCACAATGTGAGCTGTGTTTACACACAACTGCTTTAAACAGCATGGTGCAACAAGCTCTGGACTGCTCTAAAGGGGCATGTGTGAAAATATATGTATATATTGGCTACTAGTGGGACAACTCCCAAGTGTATGTCATTAAAGTGTGTGTACTTAATGAATGCAATCCTGACTCTGTGTGTGTGTGTGTGTGTGTGTGTGTGTGTCAGTTGATTGCAGAGCAGCAGGATGAACAGCTGGAGTTGGTTTCTGGCACCATTGGGGTACTGAAGAACATGTCACAGAGGATCGGCCAGGAGCTGGATGAGCAGGCCGTGTGAGTTTGCTATTCAGTGAGATAAGTTTGGAAAAATGAGACTCTGCTATTGGAAAATTTAAGGAATTAGTGTGGGTGTGAGGAATTAGGTAGAGGTGGTGGTAAGGCAACAGTATAATTGTTAATTTCATTATTGATTTAGATTACCTAATATTGTAATTTCTTGCATTGGCCCATCACACTAACCAGCTGACATGGTGCCACATCTCTGCATAGACGTATTTCAGGTTTTATTTACCCGGAGGTAACTGCGGCTTTGAAGCAACTTTCATACCTTCCCGTGTGTCTGTTGGTTTCCATGCTAATGTGTGCGATTGTAAATTGCGCCACACCAGAACATGGCTACACTGCTGTGCCACTACCAGAGAAGAGCCTCATTGGTCACTCACTGGATTTTGGATTTCAAGTCAAGATCAAACAGTGCAGGATGGCGTGCACTTAGCGTAAAACCCCAGTAAGCTCTTTACTAGCTGGCTAGACAGGAGGATCAGCTTCACAGAGCACCTTACAGACCCTCGGGACTTTACTGATGAGCCGCGGGCTCTCCTCATGTGGCAGATCTGTCTGCTACATACGCAAACCCCTAAGGCTCTTTCCAGCTTATCTTATGGCATGTGTGATATGATTGCTGTGTTCTTTTGATCTGTAGGATGCTGGATGACTTTTCCCATGAGATGGACAACACCCAGTCACGACTCGACAATGTCATGAAGAAACTTGCTAAAGTCTCCCACATGACCAGTGGTGAGTGCTGTCCCACGCTGCGGTCCAAACCTGCTGTGCCGTTTCAGCTGCAACCTGTGCAGCAGTTCAGTGACATGACAAGTGTTGCTTTAAGCTAGTGGCATCCATTAATCAGTTAATATTATAACACAAAGTGCCATGAAAAACAGGATAAGTGGCCACCTCCCTACAATGTTTTGTTGCCTTAGGTCATGTCATATAATATCTCATCCTACTGGTGGGCACACTTAAAAAATGTGCTAGAGCTGTATTTAGAGGAGACTGTTCAAATTATGCCAGCAAAACATTTACATTTACATTTATTTATTCATTTGGCAGACGCTTTTATCCAAAGCGACTTACATAGGTTACAGTTCTTTACAATGTCATCCATTTATACAGCTGGATATTTACTGAGGCAAGTGTGGGTTAAGTACCTTGCCCAAGGGTACAGCAGCAGTGTCCCAGCGGGGATCGAACCGGCAACCTTTCGGTTACGAGTCCTGCTCCTGCTCCTTAACCACTATGCTACACTGCCGCCCCCAAAGAGAATTATATTACACTCAAAGGAGTGTAATATAATTTTACAGACCTTAACTAACAGAAAAATCAAAATAAAGTACAATTCAACTGATTTCTATGCCATGTTTAATAATATGGGAAGGAATGGATGTTGAAGTGTGGTTTTGATTATTAGCGTGTATTGAGGGGAGAGAAAAGTCAGTCAAGAACTTCCTGTTGAAAGGTGCTTCTGAGCTAGACTTCCTGCAGTCCGCAGTGGGCGCTGACTTGAGAGGAAGGAAAGGTGTGGCTTTCACAGCGTGGCACGTCCTAAAAAGGCATTGTCCTGAAGCCCCAGGAAACCTGACCTGTGCCCCTCACAGGAAGTGCTTGGTACAGTGACAGGAAATAAGATGAAATCTTGACCTTTTTTGTTAGGACATCCTGTCAGTTTTATTTTGTGGGGGTTGTTGATATTACATGAATACATTTTTACTGTACAGTGGTTTCCTCACAATGCTCTTAATATATGTGGTCGTACACAGGGAAAAGGCAATGCAAAAATATCAGTATTTTTTCAACTGGCCCCACAACACAGGCAGAACAGCACTCTGCCTTGCGATGGTAAATGCTCACTGTTTCTGCATATAATTTTTTCCCCACAGTTGAAGCAGGGTTCTCATCATATTTCTCTTGTTTTGCAGACCGACGGCAGTGGTGTGCTATTGGTGTTCTCCTGGCCATTCTGTTTGTTGTCCTCATCCTGTTCTTTGCCCTGTGAAAATGCCGTCCTCCACCACCACCACACCTGCCCCTGTCTCCCTCCCTCTATCTCTCTCCCATTCAACTGCCTTTGAAGGACAAGTCATTTGGATCTTGGGAAGGAATTAGCAGTTCCCACTGATTTATTATTGTTCACTCCACCATACACTCCATATACTAAAGAGTATTGAATCCCGAAAACATTGAAACTAACGTCCTGTACCCAGCCCCTAGACTGCAGTAATGTCAGCCGAGATGAAATCCACCTCATACCTGTGCACTCTTAGTGCTCTTGTGCAGTTTTTCACATGACTGGAAAAACTGACTGTGTGTGATTTTTCCTCTCTATTTGTAAGATTTTTAATGGCTGCCTACAGTATCCACCACTGTCCCACAGAGGTCTGGGTCAAGCAAATGCATTTTCCTTTGATTTCCTTTGTACTCATAAGGAGTATGAGTATTTAAGCAATTTTTTTTTTTTTTTAGAACATCAGTGTTTGTTTTAGGGGTATAAAACACAACTCCGTTTTAGACTCAAGAAAAACACTGCCACATGTTTTCATTGCTTTTATTGTTTTTCCTTTAGTACATATTAATGGCAGCCTTTGAAGGATGCTACTTGATATATTGATACAGCGCATGTACGTAGAACAAAGTGCTATGACACCGAACGGTATTGCTACTGTTGAGAGGATATATCACTAACCACACTAACAGTTAATTATTTACTGTAACTTTCAATGTTCTTGTTTTTTCAAATTTTGTGATGTATTGCAGCATTACCAGCGTAAGAAAAAAAAATATGCAGATTGCATTGAAGGAACTCCAGTAATCTTATCACCATGCATAGGATACCAATGGGAATCATGAATTTTGTTTCCATGTTAAAATTGTTCAGGCGTATGTCATGATGAGCTTTTTGAGTTTTTTGTCTTCTCATTTGCCTCATTTTCAGAGTGAGATGATAGTGGTCCGCAACATCTGCTTGACCTTGGTAGAGCTTTGACTCACATGGGAAAATTGCTGGTCATAATCCCTTCATTGAATTGAACACTTTTGCCTGAATGGTGGGCAGAGATACAGCTTAAGCTCTGTGCGTACGCATCTCCACTTTTATTTGATTAGCGGTAGGAGTAGTTTCATCAAGTTCGTGTCTTCCATATTTCAGGCATTCCACAGTGTCTGCTAGTCACAGCAGATCACTCCAAAGTAAGCGGTTGTTTGAGTGAGTCTCAGGCACTCCAAATAATTTGGTCCAGTTTTTGACGAGAGGAAACATTTAGCTTTAACATGGACTGATGAGAGTTTGTAATGTGGCCTGGTGACATGTAGCCTGAGCAGCTTGGTTCAGAGAACTCTGTATAGACAGTGCCTTAGGTTGATGGGAGACTCAAGCATGTACAGCTTTTCTGACGAGACCTTTCTTGCCCTCATGCACCAGGCAAAATTGGCGCAGTTTAATTTGGAGTGGTGCTACATTGTGGTGTGAATGATGTTAACCCAGCATGAAGGGTGTACTGTAATTCAGTCATGGGCAGTTTGTGATACTGTGGCTGAACATGGGTACAGCCTCTGTGCAGATGCAATGTGTTTGACAGTAGTTGCTTGAATTGTGAAATTGACCACCTGTGTAGCCCACTAGTCCAGTCCTGCCTAAGATGCATAAAAACCAAGTCTCCATGAGAAGACATTTTTACATGAGACTGACACATTTTCTGAGATGCACTGAAGATACCTCCTAGATGTGATAAGTACCTGTACTCAATACTTAAGTTTTCTCTGTGAGGGATGTGAAACAGTTTACTTAATTCAGAATCAGGTGTGGAAAAAAAAGAAATCAAAACAGTTTGTCAGGGTCCTAAACTTAAAAACACTACAAGTTAACTCACAAGTGAATTCAAATGTACTTACTAATATTGAGATGTTTTAAACACACTTACCTGTTATTGACATTTATGGTTGATTTGTTCGCTTATGTTTGGTTTTTAATTGTTCTTTTTTTTTCCATAGGTCTGAGTGTTTACGGAATGTTGCACTGTTGCACAGTGTAGTGTGTGGATAGAAAGAGTATCTTTACAGGGAAATATTTTAAAACTTAAATTTGTTATGCTTTTAATTTAGTAGTGCACAATAACCCATAAAGCAAAAACAATAACCAGCTGACTTTGGGGTTAGACAAAAGGATGCAATGTAAAAGCGATTAATACTGCTTTAACTGTGGTTCGAAGACTGTTGTAAAAGCATTAAGGTGTTTCATTATGCAATGTTAAGGGAAAAAAATGAAACGTTAATTTGTACAATCACATCACATCTCTCATATGGGATGCTGATGAATTGGAAGACAATGTGATGTCAGAGACTGGGCACATGAATGCTCTAATTCATTTGTGTAAAACTACTGTATGTGTTGCTACTCTTGTTTGGCTTGTGTTCAGGCTGCTGGAGTGTGTGAGCATAAACATTTCCGCTTTGTGTCCGAAGACCTCCGACCCTCAGCCTTTTGACCTCCATGTCATAAACTTGAGTGTGAAACTGCAATGATACTGAGCTGCGGGGTCAAGAGTTCTTGTGAAAAACAAATAAAAAAATCAGAAAGACTCATTTCATCAAGATGTCTGCCTGCCTTAATTCTGTGCCCGTTTGTCAGCGTCACGGATTGGGAGAGCAGAAGACACATTAAGATGTAAAAAGGATGCATGAAGAAGGAGGTATAGCCAGGGTTCGTAAGCGGAGAGGCAGAGGATGTGGCTGCAGGAGAACCCAGGTGTGAAGCGACAGCGTTAGGACACCCAATATTGACCCACTTAGTCACCGGGGACCAAAGGTCTTTTGGTCAGGAACAGTGAGCAGTCCAAGACCCCGGCTGTTTGACAGGTGGCTCTCTCCCCACCTACCCCCACCCCCACCACCCCAGCTTGTAGGTGATTATTTGTCTGCACCTGTGTCCTCCGGTCAGGCATGACTGAGCGCGTGTCTGATTGTCAGAGGATTATTAATTTTCATCTACTGTCCTTTGTTGCCTGTTTGTATTTTGTAGGATTGTTAAGACAATATTTTATATCAGGACTTCAGATTATCTTCTACAGTCAATATATTATTAATATATTAATTATCAATAAACTAAAGCTCAAATCAATTGTATCAGTATAAGACAAATATGAACAAAGTACCTGTCAGAGCTTAGAATGTCAGATTGGTAATGTAGTGGCTTCGGGTCCTTTCTGAAGACTGTGACTGATCCAGTGCCATCATTTACATCATGATAACAAGACTTGAGCTTCACTCTAACGTGGGTGACGGACCTCCCCCTCCCCCACAGCACAGGAGAGATAGGTCTGATAGGGAGATTTTAGGGAAGTGGGTGTGGTGTGTCTGAGCGCAAGGGCGAGGGTGGGCTCATTACTGAAGGATGTGTTCTATCGGGGGGGGGGGGGGGGGGGGGGGGGGGGGGCAGCTCCGGCAGGCAGCAGGTGCAGGCTGCAGGTTTCCAGCTCGGCCTTTTTATCCACAAAGAGAAAGAGAGAAAGGACAGCTGAGCACACGCCCCCATGGGGATGAGGGTGCGGGGCCGGGACAAGCTGCCTCAGACAGCTGGGTTCATTAGCATTGCAATGCAGGGCCCGAGCACGTATGGAAAAGGGGAAGTGGTGAGATGGACAGAGAAAAGGGAAGAGAAATGCTGAGATGCATCTCCAAGCCAGCTATAGGCAGCAGTGCTGTAAACCTTGCTGACCATAAATGCATTTATAGTCAGGTGACCCCACTCCCTTACCACAGCCAAATCATTATATACCCATTAAGATCAATATAGCCTACAGCACACATCCACTCTCCTGCAAAAAATGACACCGCCACCCCCAGGGAGCCAGCTCCAAATGGACAGGAACAAGTGCAGAGGATTTCAGAAATACTATCGACAGTGCTGAACCAGAAATGATATCAGCCCGCCTTTGATCCACCCGTAATCTAAATATTCATTTGACACATACAACAAATAGTTACAATATTTTAGTATCATGAAAACTGAGTTAGAACACTTATTTCATTGCTGTCCAAAAAATGAAAACATATGCAAACCAAGAAGTGTATAAAAAGACAGCTTTCAGAGACCCCTAGAGTGGATGACACAGATGAAGTACTGGCCTGGTGTACAGCTCTGTAAAATGGTTACTTTACAATGTGAGCTATCCGTGACATGTGCTAACCAGCTAGGAGTAAGTGCTGGAGACCTTCTGGCCTATAGTATTTTATACAGGATAAATACGTCCACCTCCACTTGATGTGCCTGGGCTCCAAGCCAACCTATTATCATACCTGGGATAACGCTGTCAGCCAAGGTTAATACACTATGGAAATGCATCCTGCTTTCCTCAGGTATAGCTGACCTACCGCTAAGGTGGCTAAGTGGAAGCATTTTTCATAAAATATCATTTGCCACTCATTTGTCTGTCTTCTTCAGGTTATCCTCATACTCTGTAAAATAAACAAAATAATCCATATTCATGGAAGCAGCAATTCATTGCTTCCATCTTCATACACATCTTTTGTACAGGTATACAGTTTGATCCAGGAGAGATGGGTTATACCCCAAATCTGAACTGCCTGACTGCGCTCATGTCAGACTCCCTCCATACCCCTCAGATTAAAAAGAAAAAAACAGCTTTCCACTGTAAGCACAGCTAAGATTGTTGTTTTCAGTTTCACTTGTTCAGAAATATATGTGATCCTTCCATTATGCTAATTTTGTAAGCCGGAAGTAAAATGGCTTTCACTTTGGCTCTAATGTTACATTTTCCACAGACGTGATGCAGATGTTGATAAGTACTGCACTGCTCGTTGGTGGCCAGCCACCTCCATTTTCACACTGGATGAATTAGCAGCCTCTCACAAATGCAGATTACTGCACCTGTGTCTGTGTGGCCCCGTCTCTCACATCGCCCACATCAATTACGCACATCTGAGGAAATGGAGGCTGAGAGTGATATTGCTTTAAACACGTCCACCCTCCGCAACCGGAAACCACAGTGGAAAGTTATGATGTTCTTGGAAAAAAAAAATCAAACCAAAGGATCATCACAACCACAATGTGAAAAATAGAAAAAAATGACAGCCATTTTCTGTAATTTTCAGTTTTACTGAAAATGTTCTTAACAGCTCTGTGAGAGTGTGTGCACGTGTGTGTGTTTTGATCTATGTTGGCCCACCCCCGACTGCTGAGAGGGGAGGTTGGGGATGTGGTATCGATCATTCGCCCCTCCCCCCAC
The DNA here is from genome assembly GCF_013368585.1 of Megalops cyprinoides. NCBI lineage: Eukaryota > Metazoa > Chordata > Actinopteri > Elopiformes > Megalopidae > Megalops > Megalops cyprinoides. The sequence goes on from NC_050584.1 coordinate 46,113,566, forward strand.
GTCAGCTTTCCTTGCTGGGTTGCCAGGCCACCTGAGACCCTGGGGCCCTTCACACATCTGTCACCTCCTCTCCTCTCACTCGTCTCTGCTGTGTCCTTCCATACCCCCCCCCCCCCCCCATACATTTTCCTCTCCTTAAAGGGACAGAGGCCATGTACACCAGCCCAGCCGATCCATTCCCCTGACCTGTTTTCAGGTTCAAAGTGGCAATGAAATTCCATGGATGCTTAGAGGAGCAGCAATTCAAATGGTCTTTTTTTTGATTGAGCAGCCCACCACCTACTCTCAGTAAATGTGTGATCTGTAGGACGTGGATATTCTGTGTCAGACCCCACACAACGGTTGTGAAGCAATACTGTGCAGATGCAGGAAGTATCCACTGTTGCCATCTCAATAGTCAGGAGCTTTAGGACAAAGCAAACCACTGTAATCAAACCTAGCAGACACAACCGCATGTTCAAATCTTTTATTTGACTTGTACCGTCAATATAAATAAAAATAACAAAATGAATGGATTGAATGAATGATTGAGTGACCAGGAGATCTATTTTTTTTTTTTACTTTCTTGTATACTTAAATACTGATGTCATGACAGGTGTGAAATGGCACCCTCATTACCAAAGCCTGGATGGTCACTCTCATTCACTTGCTGGTTTTATTATGTCATAAATACTGAAATGTAAAAACAGCACACTATACATTTCCAAATCTGTGTATTTCAAATCACCATGTAAACTATTTTGTTTTTACCTATTTGTCTCCTGATACTATTTAAAGTCTTAAACTATAGCTTTAAATGTTCGATAGATTATAGCAGTGTAACAGTTTGGCATTCATTCTTACTGTTGCATGTGTTCTGTCCGTGTTCTGTCTTTGAGGTAAATAAGTCATGAACAGCAATTAAAATAATGCAGCTCTGCCATTTTTGCCTTAAAGGTCAAATACAGACAGGCGGGACAGCGGAATACAAGCAGAGTGACATCATCAGAGGTCAGCAAAGAGCAAGAGACAAACTGGTAAGAGCTGATGACAGAAAAGCGAGGGATTTCTAATTTTGCCTCCAAAAAGATTACTTTCCTGATCCCCTTGGAACTTGATCCAGTTTACCAGACTGCATATTTATAAATATAGATATAAACTTAATGTTTTCTGCACAGACTCCAGAGGCAAGTAGCCCTGGAAAGACCCATATTTTGATCCACAAACAGTAGAAAAAAAAAACATTTGATTCTGATGAGACTACATTCTTCAGGGCTCTCAACTTGTAAACATTTACTGTTTTAATTCCATAAATTTATGATCCTCCTTTAAGATTATAAAAATTGCATGAGCACAATAGGCGTAATCTTTGATCAGAATGCTATGCATTTACAGATAGCTTTGTTTCATGGAACATTAATGACTGGTACATGTAGCTGCATTTTTACTCCAATTTTACTTTGAAAAACCATGTGGGAAACAGTAAACACTCAATGAGGGAATGTTCTGTTCATTTTTAAACAAAGGGGCATGAAAATGTTTTTTATAACAAATACATCAATTAGTGGTAATCTATGCTGTGCTAAAACTAACTCTGAAGGAAAAAACTAACTGAAGGAAAATAAAATCCTTGAGTCTTCTAATACATTAGAACGATACATTTGAATATATTTCCAATGGTCTGTCATACGCCAATAAAAACCTGCCATTGTACGTGTATAAATCCAATCCCTTGTGAGAACTCCTCTGGCATCCTTTTTTTTTTTAAACCACCATGCAGTTGTACTCTTCAGGACAGCTGAACAAACTCCCGGTCCTTTGCCAGCTTATGCAGAGTGTAAAAAGACTTATTTCAACTTAAATATGTCAGTGGCTGAAAGAATGAGCAGTGAGGCCTGTAGCTGGGCTACATGGACAGCGTTACACATCTCATTTCATTGCATGAAAAAAGTTCTGGCTTCATCTGCTGTCTATAATCCACTGTAGCATTTTATCATCTTACAGGTTTAGCGAATATCCCAGATTTAGTTTGAGATGAGTTGAAGATTGGACTTTACAAAGCTGGTTAAGTAAAAATGAAGAACATCTCCTCCAGGATCTCCTCATTTGCATCCTTCCTACTGTGTAGACTGATGTGGATGTTTTTTTTTTGTGTTAATATAAATTTAGTAAAACCATTTCATTTCAAATAGTTTGTTCTGAGAGGTTTGTGTAAATCATGTTTAGTTTGTTCCACATTTGTGCCATTACAATTCTGTTCATTACTGTTCCTACATTTTAATTCCTTTTTTTCACTGCTGTAGCCATTTGGTAATCATGGTTTCCACTGTAAGAAGAAGCTTTTATTGCACAGAGCAGATCCTAGTAAATCTGTATAGAGTCTTAACAGAAGAAACAATCTATATGAGGTATGAGGCCAGCTATGATGCCTAGAGAATGACTGTAGACAAGTCTTGTGCTGTTTGAGGATAGGCAATGGCACTGGAAACTCAGTGTAGTGTTGATTAGGAGTCTTTCAGAACACATCTTTTATGCACTACTGGTCGCATTTCAAGCTCTGATGTAAAACAATGCGTTAGGGTTGACATTTTTGAATTTGAATTCTAACTTATAATGTGACCAGTTCCCTTCTGACACACATATAAATGCAGCACTCTCCGCAAGGAATCCTGCTGTGGCTCAGAGCTGAAGGAAGAAAGAGGAAAGAAGCGTTTCTCATCTGCTGGTTTGTTCTCTCTGTCCTTGTGAGAGGCTCCGTAAACGACCAAGTGAAGTTGTGGTTTTAACAGGGTGCGGGAGTCTTCCTATTGCACACTACGATTCGGCGACTGTGGTGGCTGCACCCGTGAATTCCGCCCGTCGTTTGTCCCCCTGGTCACACTCTGCTCACTGCTCTGCACGTTGGTGGCGGTCTCGCTTAACGCAGCGCCCGGCGGTGTCTGAGCACACGGATGGACGCGGTGCAGTCCTGCGTCATGAGCCGGGTCACTTGGTCCAGGGTCAGGCCAGCGACCTTTTCGCCGTTCACCTCCAGGATCTCGTCCCCGATCCCCAGGAGCCCCGCGTACAGCTTCTGTGTGCTTCTGTCTCCCATCTCCTCCACATACACGCCTGCAATGCAGAGAGCAGCGGGAGCAGTTACGCATCACGCGGTGAAAACGCTACTGCAGAGCTCCACCTCATCTGTGCAAGTTAATACCAAAGGACAGAAGCAAGAGCAAGCTGGGTGGCGGTGCAGCATGGTGGTAAGTAGCAGGCGTTGAAACCAAAACTTTGCTGGTTCTATTGGCACTGGCACTGCTGCTGTACCCTTGGGCAAGGTGCCCCAGTAAATATCCAGCTGTATGAACGGATAACATACAAAAACTGTAACCTATGTAAGTCACTCTGGATAAGAGTGTCTGCTAATGTAATGTAAAAGAGCAAATGATTGGGTCTCCTCATTAAACATAATAATGCTTAAGAGACCTGGTAAAATCAAGGGATTTAGTCACGTTCCTGCATTTTCTCATACCTGAGTCTGGTCGACCTTTACCCCGGGAAATAAGGAACCCAAAGGGCCCATTGGGGGGCCTCCTGAGCTCCAGCAGTAGAGTCCCATCGGGGAAGGCCTGGGCAACTCGCCCCACAGAGCGCACTGCGCTAGGGCTGCTCACATCCTCCACACTCAGAGCCCTCTGGAGACCCCTGCTGGAGAAACAAGGAGAGGGTCACAGGGTCAGGATCAAAAATATGGTCACAAATCCACTTCGAGAAAGACAAAAGAGATATGTTCAACAATACGTAGACAGAATTATAGAGACAATATTAGACAGATATATACTGAACTGAGGGAAAACATGACCATAATAAACACACTGATATTTACAAGTATATTGATTAGGCATCTACAAATTTTCTCAAATTTATTTGCACAGAGTTTAAATCACGTAATAATGATGTATGTGTATTTGCAAAAATAAATAACTGAAATGTTAAAGTACATGTTTGCATTTTTAGAAAAAATATATTGTCAGAATAAAGAAGTGGGTAAACAGTAGCTCTAAAAAGCTGGAAACAGACAGTAGTGTGGCATAGTGATAAAGAGCAGGGCTCATAACCAAAAGCTTGCTGCTTCAATTCCCCACTGGGGCAGTACTACTGTACCCTTGAGCAAGGTATTGAATTGTGTCTGTAAATACCCAGCTGTATGAATGGATAACATGTAAAACTTGTAACCTGTGTAGGTCACTCTGGATAAGAGTGTCTCCTAAATAACAGTAATGTAATGTAAACAAAATCTAAGTGAGGCACAGAGGGGAAAGAGGTAAACTGATAATGCCCAAATCAGTACCTTACAAGACATTGTGTCTCCCCACCCACGCCCCTCTCCCTCTTGTGAGACTGAGTGCAAGCCATTTATAGACCGTCCTTGTCATGTCACTATCAGGTTTCTCAGTGGCTCTCGAGGAATGTGATGTAAGCCTCGCATGTGGAATCAAGAGTGTGTGGAATTTCCTCTTTGGACTCCTTGACTGTTTCAGCTCTCATGTCACTGCTGGTAGAGGCACCCTTGCTTGTGAACCGTCAACCTCATACGCTTAGTGTAGAGTGTCAACACACGGTTACTGAAGCCATCTTTCCACCCCGTGACGCCAGGGCCGCCTCGTCGTTCGGCTCCTTTCTTTGGAGTGGCGGCACATTCTATTTTTATCTTCCAGGCGGCTGCAAACGCCCCCGTGGATGGTGTGAATGGAAAATATTATAGTGTTGCGCAACGCACCAGCTGTCTACACATACAGGGAATACCTGAGCTGCTGCCAAAATCCCGCCCCCTGCTGCCCATTTGACAGCTTATGATTGAGGATACACTTCATTCATAAACGCCGCATTGGAGGTGATAATGTCACACAAGTCAGACATTAAGAACATTACGAACAACAGTAGCAATCATTTTTATAATGTTGGCAAAATTCTAATCTTAATACACCTATTTTAAAATAAATACCCAATGGCTGAGAACATCTCCTTAAAATATTTTCCCCTGTGGTTCTAATTTAGTGATCTCCCACAGTGTGGAGTTGGTAGGAATTATGTGTTCATTTCATATTGTGGCATTTCAATCGATCACACCTCCGCAGATGTTATTTGAAAGATTCATTTTGTGGTTTCATTTTGTGGAGCTGTCTTAAGAGCAGCTCAATGAAGGGACATTTCTTTGAGATGAGCGAGTCTCTCACATTACATTCCTTTTCCTGGCATTCCACCCTAGACTAGACCTTCAGAGAGGAGAATCCTGCTGTGCCAACATTCAGGAATGTGAGGTTCTGACTCCGGTGGGCCTGCTTCGGTTTAGAAAAGAACTCTACCCATTTGTCTTCAGCTACTTTTGTTGCAAAATCACTTCTGTGAGGCTGATAGCTTCTACGCTCCTAGACACATTATCATTTCAGTGTATCGCTGCCAGATTATCTTTTCTACTTTCATCTCCCCAAACAATGAAAGGCATCCAGTTTCCCTTTCACTTGATCTCATTTCCCTTGCTAGCTTTACCAGTTTGCCTGTTTGGTTTTATTCCACACAAACAAAAAAATCCTCCTCTTGTACCAGCAAATGTAGGTATTGACTCTTGTAATTCCCTGTTGAGTTCCAACTGTGTACTGATGGCACAACTAAGGTGGAATGATCAGCCACCTGCCTGGAGACTTACATGGTTATTGCACATTGCTTGCTTATATTTGAAATGAATGCTTTTCCCTAAATGTTACGCTAAACGTGCTATATGTGTTAACATGAGTTTGCAGACTGAAATTTGGTAACGGTCTTCTCTTCTTACAGTATGACCCATTGCAGCATAGCTGATATACCACACATGGCGTCTGGCTCCACCTTAAGCATCAAGTTCTTAAATTTAACACGGCCACTGCTGGGCAGGTGATACACAGAGTCATTGGAAAACTACCTAAACAAACACACTATCATGATACAATATTAACAAACATATCACTAATTGCTAACAGCCCAAGTTCATGGTCTGTGACTCATCCAGCTTGCAAGATGGGAGCACCTCCTCCCGGTGTCTAATTACAGCAGCTGGCCCAGACTCTGGTTCAGCTCAGACTCCAGGCCTTCCAGGATCTCCTGGGTTCACATAGGACAGGCAGCAGAAATCAAGCTGTCTGCTGCTCCCTGATGTTATTTGAAAAAGGATATGGGAAAGCACCCTTTTTAATTTGGCACACTATAGTCATGTTGGGGAGGCAGTGTGGCATACTGGTAAGGAACAGGACTTGTAACCAAAAGGTTGTCGTTTGATTCGCTGCTGGGGCACTGCTGTTTTACCCTTATGCAAGATACTTATCCCAGAATTGCCTCAGTAAATACCCAGCTGTATAAATGGGTAAAACTGCAACCTATGTAAGTCACTCTGGATAAGAGCATCTGCTAAATGACAAAAATGTAATGTAATACTGTTTAAAATCAAAGCTACAGACATTTACTTATCAGAAGACCCTCCACAAAACCCTCTCTGCCCCCAGAAAAGTAAAGGCTAACAGCTCCAGCCCTACTCCCAGCCATTCCAAATTTAGTAGTTAAGTATTTATGAAATATAACATATTTACCCTGTAAGTGCGGCTAACAGTTATGATGGATATCATAAAAAGAAAAGGATAGAAAGGTAAATTCTAACAGATGAATGACAGGGTAATTATTTAGTCTGCTTTAGTGCACAATTCACTCTGCATGTTTTTGAATGGAAAAGTCTTATTGGACAGCACAGGGGAGGTATTGGCTTTGCTTTGCAGGCTGCTGGATGACCCTTCTGCAATGGTATCTAATAGTGGAGGAAAAACAAACACAAGTGATTTTTTTTGGATGACTCATGAGTGACTGATGCTTTCTGGTAGATACACAAAGAGGTATTTCACAGACCCTGATCATCACTGATTTGAAACAGCACCAACAGGCGACCTTGTCTGACAATGGGTCTTTAAGCCCAGCTCAGGGCTCATCGTGACCTCAAGTGGCCCAGAGTCCTTTTTAACAGTGCATGCTGTTACATTGTGTACCTCTGTGCTGGGCTGCAGGGCTGCTCTCCTGGCATGTACGCGCTGGACCGGTCTCCCTTCCTCTTGGGGACCTGCAGGCTCTGCACTGACGACGCCTTCCGCAGCTGCGCAAATGGAGACCCCTGGTGGTGAATAAAAATGACAATGCAGAAATCAGACCTCAGGTCGTTCCCAAATGTTCCAGCTCCCCCAACCTAAAGATCAAATGCAATTTCTTCATCTTCCATAATGGAGAGGCAACCTAATATGTGGTGCTTGGTTTTTCACTTTTTAAACCACTTTAGGAGTCGCTAATTATGCATTTAAGCTTGACACCATCAGAACCACTGAAACCACTCATGAGAGCAGGGCTAGGTGTGTGCACTCCTCCAATTCATACACACCCTCACTGTGACTATTTTCTACACTACAAATCCCACAGTGCCAAAGGAGGCAAATGCTGTCAGAGGTTAAGCACATCCTCCTGACCCTATATGAGCGCTCCGTAGGTGGGTCCCAGGGTGCCCAGAGATGAGCCACTTGGCTCACCTAATCACCCCTATCCCCAATGGAACAAAGGAAGCTTTTTTCCAACAATGTGGGCTCCCGGACACAGTACCCACTGAACCCGGCATTTGAAACAAGTGCTGTTACTGTCTGCCCAGTAACCTAATATGTATTTCAACAAAGAACAAAACACTTTTAATACATGTCAAAGTGAATAATCTATTCCTGATGCCTGGCAGCAGCATGCCAAGGACAATCCATAATTCTCTTGCATTCAGTCTCATAGGAAGAATGGAGGCTGCCAGTATGTATATACTACTGCTGCAGTAGTGCTGATCTCACCACAGTCTACTTTGTGTTCCAGTTTCCTCTGTTCCGTACCTCACATTTGCTTTGCTTGGACCCTGTTTACTTAATATCCTTCTGTCTAGCAATAAAACCTCAACATTTTTTTAACAATATAACAAGTGCTTTGAATTTCCTCAGCTATTTATGTTTGCAAATACATACACATCAATATTATATGATGTACACCCCATAAGTATACAGTAGTAGTCAAAAGTTTGGATGTACCTACTCATATAAAGGTTTTCTTTACATTCACTATTTTTCACATTTTAGAATTGTAGTAAAGACATCAAACCTATGACATAACACAAAATTATGCCATAACTAAAAAGTGTTAAACAAATCAAAACTGTCATATTTTAGATTCTTCAAAGCAGCCAAAAAAAATATTTTAAAATTAAAAATTTTTGGAAAGAAATTCATACATGGGCATCAACTTCACCATTTATGTTTATTATATATTCTAAGAAAACAATTTCAAGCATTTAAACATTTAAACAAGATCTTTAGATCAAAATGCCTTTGGATACAAATTTCCTATTATCTTAATCAGGTGTGTCTTTTTGACTGGTACTGCACATCTGGGAAAATATTTGCCGAATCAATATAAGGAATAAGTAAACTGCACATTTTTGGAGGTTGTTACCATGCGTAGTGACTGCAGCGAAGGGGCCTTCTTCAGCTGGCCACAGTGCCGGTGTGTGGGGCTGGGGGAGGCTGAGCCATGCTTGGGGGAGAAGCTGAGCTGCTCCATGCTGCTGGAGCGGCCTTGGGTCTGCTTTCCCACGCTGTTGAGTCCGATGGCAGAGAAGAAGCGGCGCAGTGACAGCTTAGGCCTGCCCTCCCGCTGGTCTATGCCCTCAAACACCACTCTTTTGTGAGATTCCGGGCCACTGGGCAAGGGAACACAGCACAAGTCCAGGATATAGAATGAAGCATGCACTTGCAGTTTACGGCCAGCTGAGGGCAGTGTTGAGTTAGAATTGGAAGTACGCGGGAGTGGCAGGGAGTCTGTGCTGGTGTCTTGGGAAAATACTTTTGTTTAATAGCAGCGTGTTGATTTCCAAACCACCACTGTTAGGCATCCTGCTTCTCAGAAACCACAGAATGAAATCAGAAATATTTCTGGTGAGCCAGCAAATGGATATTGACCTTGATTGATCTGAAAACCATGGGGAAAAACGGGGTGGGGCTTGAATAGTGTTATCCTCACAGTCATTGGTGTGGGAGTGTTGTTAGCCTGGTCTGGAACTATTTCTCATTCAACTTGAATGGATACACTTCTGTTCTGTTGTGCTGGAAGTTGCTCTGGATAAGAGCGTCTGCTAAATGAATGTAATGTAATGTAATGACAGATCCAGTCTGCTGTATATTAGGGCTAGAAAACACTGCAAAGCGAATAACCAACCTACTACAAGGTTTTTCATTTGTTATAATTCCCTGTTGAGACTCGTCTTCATTACTGCTGCTGGTACGAGTGATTTGGCCAGTGAGCGAGAGGTGCAGTGTGGGTACTCACTGTCCGGGCTCAGGGCTGTCCTCCCTCAGGTGCTCAGCCCTCAGAGGACCCCTGATTCGGCCGTCACCCACGCAGCGAGGGGCAGGGACCGAGCACGCGCTGACCGGGTCATGGCACAGCTCTCCGTTGACCTGGTGGTACTGACCCACAGCTGAGGAGAGGGGAGGAGACAGATAAATGCTTGAGAGTTTGCGGCTTAACAACGTTCTACCTGCGGATACAAATTAAGCTTATGTAAGTGTGAAAGAAAAGGGGAAAGTGAGGTGTGTGCGTGTGTGTCTGTATGTGTTTGTGTGTGTGTGTGTGTGAGAGAGAGAGCAAGAGAGAAAGCACATACAGTTTAATCTGTTTATCTATTTGTAAGAAAAAAAAAAACACTCAAGTGATTGTGTCTGTTCTTTGTTTGTGCCTTGTTTATGCTAGAGATGGAGGGAGGAGAATGGTACGCCGGGAGCCACCAGAGGATTCACAGCCCTAATTAACCAGAAAGTCCCAATGAAATCATCAGGCCTCTCTGGGCTCGTCACAACGGCGACTGAGAGGATCTGCTGACAGACACTTCTCTCGTGAGCGTGACCACGTCATGCCACCCCCACAGAGACAGTGACAGAGCTGACACCTCACTGACTCATTCAGCCTGTCCCACCGCTGCTGCCTCCAGCTAAAGCACAAACCCATTCACTGCCTTTCATCTGTGCTGAGCCTGCTCCGGTCCAATAACGCTTACACGCAACAGGCATGGTTCGAGGGCACCGACAACCAGATACACATGGTACAAACTACACTCCAACATAACATCTTTGCTTCACCGCAGATGGGTGTAAATTTCTGTTTCTGATACTGCAAAAGAACTTCACTGCCAGCAATGTGATCAAATTTTAATTTGTATTCATGGATTCCAACACCCAGTACAAGGACACAAGAGGAGAGTGAAACCCTGTGTCTGATCTCTAACGTTACAAGAGAAACCTCAGAGTTCAACACGACTATTTTGGTCTTCACCGCTTCAGTAACTCCACACTTTCAGCTTAGTGGAATTACTCTTGAAAAAGGATTAAATCAGGAGATTCACAACTCTAACCCCAGTGGTCAACAGGTCAAAGCTGGCCAACCTTCGCATTAAAAACTGCAGTCCCAAGCCTTCCAGCTACAGGTGAGAGAGGAGGTAAATAAGACAGAGAACACATAAGGTCTCTGGTCTGATTTGGTACCACAAAGCCTCTAGTGTAGATCTCCCTAAAACTCCAGATTCAAAGCATGTCTGAGAGAACATCGGTGCAAATGGACATTTCATGCTCTTTCTCTGTAAAGATCATTTTGGAAGTTATTACTGACGTAGTTATGTCAGCATAATTCAACATAATATTATGCTTAATTACATATTATATTGAATGACATATTATTATATAACATCATTGTACATTATATAGAATTATACATTGAATTATACTGACGTAATTATGTCATTATAATTCAATATAATATAATTCAGTGAAGGTGAGGTGATTGTGTGCGTTGTGCAGAGCTGGTGTGCACATGCATGTGTCTGTTCTTGCAGACCTGGCTCCGTGGATGCAGCGTCCCAGGGGTCCCCGGCTGCGTGGTCAACCGCTCGGGCCGCAGAGTACTTGAGGGAGGAGGGCCTGATGCATGGGGCGGGGCAAATGCCGGTGGACAGCCCCGGGGGGCAGGGCTTCATCAGGGAGGGGCTGTCCTCGTTGTAGCTCAGAACGGCGCACAGCTGCTCCTCCAGGCACTGCCGCAGGGCGTCTGAGTCGCCGGGCGGCTCCAGAGCCCCGCCGCTGGGCTCCAGGATGCACGGGTCCTCCAGGGTGTCCAGGTGTATGAGGCGGTACTGCGGGGAGGGCATCAGCTTCACCACCCGCTGGCCGCTGGGCCGGTTCTTGGACCCGGACTTCAGAGCAGATTTCTTGGGCAGAGGGTTGGAGGAACCGGGGGGAGCGTCCTTGATTTGGCGATGGCTTGAAGGTTCGACTAGAGGGGGTGCCGGAGTTCCGTCTCTGGGTGGGGAAGTTGGCCGGTGGCCCGACTGTTCTGTGGCGTAAGGGTTGGGCGGCAGAACCTCTCCCCCCTGAGACGAGCCCAGCTCCGCCCCGTTAGGCTCCGGCCTGCAGTGTGAAGTCTCTTGTAGCGATGACACACCATGGTAACCACTGCCTGCCACTGTCCGTGCGTATGGACTAAGCCCCACCTCTTGCCTCCCATCCCCCTTCCTACTCTTCCTTTTTAGCTTCCCTAAAGTCGATGCTCTCTCACCTGAACTACTGTTCTCCGTTTCCCCAGCCAAGCCACAATGAGCTACACTGGAGTCTAGGTCTTCAGCAGGAACGACCTCCCCAATGTAGGTCTCCTTGATTCTTTCTGTGCGCACTGTGCGGCTGGGATGGGCGGGGGTGACCCAGCAGGGAATCAGCTTCCCTTGAGACTCCCAGTCGGCCGAAGCCGTCTGAGGGGCCTGACAGTTTGCGTTGGAGTTGAGGTGGGGGGCGTTGCCGCCCTCCAGGAAAGTCCCACAGGAGTTGCACTTCCTGCTTACCGCTTCTTGTCCTGTGGCCTTGTGGCTCCCGCCGTTAGCCACGCTGCATTCCTGGGTCCTTCTGGTCTTCTTGCTCCACTGGGGGGCCCCATCCGGAGCGCGTCCTGCCTCCCCCACCGTGCCCGCCGCGCCCGTCTCGCCCTCCTTCTTGCCGTTGACGTAGGCCGAGAGGCTCGGCTTGGACACCAGGACGCCCTGCGTCCTCTCCCCCGCCCGCCGCCGCTGCCTCAGCCGCTCCAGGTAGCGCACCTCCGCGTCCTTCTCCGACTCGTCCTCGAAGCGCACGCGCGTGGGTGACTGGCCGTGACGGCGGCGGGGCCCGCAGACAGAGTCGCCACTCGACGAGTCGCTCAGGTTGCCGGACGCGGCGGCCGCGCCCTCCTTGCCCGCGAGAGGGGCCTTGCGCAGCGGCGCCGCAGCAGCCCTGGACAGCACCTCCCTGTGACAGACAAACACAAGCACCGGCAGAGGTTACAACAGGGCTCCTCGTCTCGTCCCACGGACACGGAGGGCTGGGTTAAGGCCGCGGAATTCTTCGCTCCGCTGCAGGCTGGCTCCTGCCTACCCAAGGCCTCTGCATTCCTCACATGCTCTTTTTCTGCTCGGGGGAAGGGACATAATTAGACAAGCAGACTTCTCCAAATCCTCAATTCCACTGCATCCCTGCTGTGGCAAGTGATCTGAAAGTAATTTTTGGCTCCTCGGGACAATTAAGTCAATAATCCAAACATAAATTACATTGCATTATATACAGTAAATATAAATAAATTTCATATAATATAAACAAATAAAATAACTTTGCAGTTTTGTCAGATATCACACAGACATTTAATAATCAAATGCAACAACAGGTATTTATATATCGATAGGAAATATTTTAACCATCAAGAAGAGATGTATATGATTATTTTAAATGTCTAACAATACAGCTAGGTCTAATGAAATTATTCCCTTAAAAAATCTATATTCACATATAATACTAAACCATGAATGGATTCATAGCTAAAAGTACAGTTGAAGAGGTGGGTAGCTTTTCTATGACACTCCAGATAAATCACTTCACATTCATCTAATGTATAAATATTACTTAACATGAATTTTAATTAATTAATTTACTTAATTGTAGTTTAGCCACTAGTACAACAATTTTGCAGACAAAGAACAGTGACTGTAGACAAAAAAAGGATGCAACGACTGTTCTGGTATATAGCATCAGACGAAGCAGCTCTGGAGATATGACTGTAATGAGGAACATGAAGCGGTTGTGTAAATACAGGGTTAAATGCGGAGGAAGCATGGTAGCGCTGAGGAAGCTCCTGCTAATATGCCTCAGCCCCCACACACACCCACACTACACACACCCACACCCACACCCACACATATATATTACACAAAAAAAGAACCTCATTGTGTTGTTGAATTCAATATGGGTATTTTAACTGACGTTACACATGTAATATATACTCACATTTTATATGTTACTATATAACAAACACAAAGAAAATTACCACAAAGAAAAGCAGGTCATGTGCAGATTTTGAGAATGATAGTTCTTATCATAGCTAGGATGATTATTTAATTGTATTCAAATTCAGTTGGGTGGGGAACTCAAATATCCCTTTAGAATAACCATAATCTTCACTAAACTTCATCACATGAAGATACAGCTGGCTCAGGAGAATATCCTTTCTGCACTGCCCTGAATCTGCAAGAGGCACTAATCAAAGGCCGGAGATGATATTGTGATTGTGAACAACGCCGTTGCGTATTTGTTGCATAATTCCGGCTTGCTTGCATAATGCCCACCGCAGAAATAGAACGGGCATCATAGCCTCCAGAGCGGCCTCATTGTCTCCATTGGTCCCAATTGATTGGCTATGACCTAGCACAGTGAGGAACGGAAAACACACAAAGTCCTTGTATATTCAACAATAAGAATGTAATTCATTAATATAAACTTTTCTGCTCTTTACATCAATACCACCATTCCTATTACTAGAGTCATCTGTGCATTAAAATTTCTGCAATCAAAATAAAGGACCCAGGAACATTCAGAATATCAGAGTGACGGACGTCCAACATGATTCAATTGAAATGGAAATGGTAACACCTGAATAGTAAGACAGAAAATGCACAAACACAAACATGCTTCATATGTATGAGAGCACGCAGCACCTGTTGCAGATGAACGCTGCCACTAAAGAAAAAAAGAGCCCCCCCCAACAATGGAGCTACTGCTCTTCAGCTCCCTCTGCTCCTTTCCATTGTTAAAATACAAAATGGCTTTGAAGTAACCACTCGGAAACCCCCCAAACTGAGCCTGCGCCTGCTTCAGCCCGTCTTCACACCACGCGCAACAATGACCCTTTCACGGCACTTCAGCTCCGACCGAGTTGAACAAGCCCAACACGAAACAGCTATCACACACACAAGGGATTCACAAGCCCTGCACTCCTGCAGAAATGAGCTGAACAAGAGGCGACACAGACTGCTGAACTGAGATTGATGGAAGCAGCTGAGAATTTTGTTGTTTTCAATGGGGTTAGGGTTGGCGAGGGCGGGCCAGGTGTCGGGTGGCCCTAAGCTCTCTCAGTAAACAACAGATCGGCCCGGCGCTCAAACAGAGAGCCAGGCGGAGGGCAGCACAAACAGACGGTGCGGAGGTAACTTACGGGTTGTCCCTCTGGACGGGCAGGATGGTGTGGTCGGCTTTGAGAGGGTAGGACCGGGCCTTCATGCGCGCTCTCTCCAGTAGACGCTTGGCCTGCTCGTGTCGCGGACTCAGAGGCAGGTCCTCGCTGAACACAAAGGCCCTGCTGCCCAGACCGGGGGGGAGAGAGAGGAAGAGAGGCACACGTCAGCGTGTGTCCAGGATTAGGCAGAGCAGGCCGTCACCACTAATTAGGCTGACGGAGCTGAGTGTGTGAGTGTGTGTGTGTGTGTGTGTGTGTGTGTGTGTGCGTGTGCGCGTGTGCGCACACCAGCATGCATGTGTGTATACGTGGTTCCGAAATGTTTTGTGCCTGTTAATGAATTTTTCTGATGTTTTTATTAGTTGTTTTTTTTCATTCCAAAATCCTCATTTCAGTTATTTTTAAAATTTGTGTTCATGTTCCTTCAAATTCCATAGTGAAAACATTTTTTTCACTTTTCTAAATCTACAATTCCTCAGCAGAGGTCAATTCCTCTTTCCCAGAATTGTTATTCCAAGCCTCTTTTCCAGTAAACCCTAGCGAATATTGTCACCATTGGTCACAACAGACAACTGAAAACGCTCCCCTTGGCCACATTAGTATACTGGTTGCACATTTGTACAATACAATGAAATGCTTCATTCAGACATTCACCGGAAGATGGAGTTGGTTTGGCAGTTTCAATGCTGAATATTATTAAGCCATCTTATGCAATGATACTGAGGAGGAGGGGCATGAGCAGTGAGTGACATAATCTTAATCTTGTGCTGATGAGCACTGGGTTAAGGAAGCAGCTGCTCTGCCCACAATGTCTTCTCTCACAGTTCTAATGTCTCAAATATGCAGAGCTGTGACACTTCAACAGCACTGATTGAGCAAAAAGCACTCATATCAATAACTACAGAGGGAAAAAGTGTGTATTGAATTTATAAATGACTGGCACAGGAAAGGATAATTCCAGGAAACTCCTTAGCGCTGGGGCTTGATGTGTATGGCAGGTATGACTTCAACAAGATGTGTCAGGGCTGGTAGCCATACCTTTGACTGTGTTCACTGTCTTGGAGAGATATCCCAGAATCCCAGTCACTGTCATTCAGGGAAGTCAAGCCTTTAGAGAAACCACCACAGCATTAGCTACAGCAATGCTTTTTTTCCGTCACTCTTACTTTGAATAAGATGCAATTGAGAACATCATGGCTCATGCTATTATTTTCCATCTGCAGTTGTACATAAAATAATATATACGGTGAAAATGTGTGTAGTAGACTTCTGGAAATAAATGTGCCAATCGGGCTTGTATAGAAATGGTCTCCAAAGCACCACAGATTTTAATGAATGCATTATCTCCTCTGAGTAAAGTGCACGAGAAGCAGAACTCTTTGACCTCCAGATCCCCCAGCTTAAAATACCAGCAGAAGGCACCGTGGTCACTGTTACGTAACACCTGCAGGCAAAGAACATCTCAGCTTTTGAAGTGTTCGGTTGTATCAAAATGTTAGTAGGCTCACGTTCAGTTGTCCTCTTTTTCTATTAATAGCACAGTTTATTTATCACGTAGATCTCAGGGTATTGGGATGACTGGAACATCTGTTCACATGGGTGTTGGACCTACAGGCAGAGAGGAACTGCTGTTCAGGGGACCAAGGCCCAACTGGAAAGCATTCGCTGAACATCTGGCAGGCTGTTCTGGGTACCACAACTCTGCTTTTTGTTCTCTATTTCTGGCCATATTTTCATCCTTCAGTCTTGCTGCTTTGAATATCTGGATAGATGACCTCCAGTTTCATTCTATCTTTTTCTTCCGTCCCTGCATGCATTCATCTTCCCATCTTAAATTCGTGCCATCATCCTCACACCTTAAACTGTTCCCTTGAAATTCTTATTTTTTACCACATAAGATCCTGTATGTTTAGGACATAAAGAGAAGCCTAGGCGCTGTGATGGTCGGGAACGTGATCAGGCTCATTCGGTGATATTTCCCCCAAAGAGGAAATCAGAGCCATTTTCCCTACACCTGTCTTAGAGATCAGACCCACTCTGCCACCTAACATCCCTTATATCACAGGATTTAGGAGATTATTGTTTAAACCCAGAGTCTCTAACCATTGTGGTAATCCTAATAGTTTTATACATCACAGCTGGGTTGGAGTGAATAGAGAGGAAGCACTCATCACTGTACCTCTGCCGTTGCACTCCGGTGTGTCCTGCTGCTCACTGCCCAGGCCCGGGGGGCCCTCTGGGTCTTTGCCCTTGGGTTTGCTGAGCATCTGCTTGAGGATGCCGCGGTTCATCTCCACCCTCTCGGCCAGGGAGAGGGAGCTCCCGCTGCTGCACACGCTCTCCCAGCTGTCGGCCCTCCACAGCCCCCCCAGCGGGGCCACCAGCCCCGTCTCGCTCTGCACGCACCTGCGCAGGTGGCTCTCCAGGCTGTCCGACCTCTGCAGCTCCCTGCGCACCCCCTGCCCTCCCGCCAGCCAGGCTCTCTTCGGAATCCCTGTCGCCAGCATCATCCCGCTGGCCATCCTGTCACCCGCCACCGGGGCATCCCCATTCAGAGGCAGGGTCTCGGGCCGGGTCGCTTTCCAAAAGGACTTAGGGGGAACCCAGGGTTTGGAGGGTGGCTCCTCCTGAAGGATGGTGCTGCAGTCAGACAGGTTTTCCAGGCTGGCCCCTTCTCCCAGCTCGCGGGACAGGGCCGCCAGGCCTGTGATGGGGCCTAGCTCACACCCGTCGCCCCCCAACACCTCCACCTGCACCTCCTGCTCTCCCGACAGCGGGTGGTTTGACAGGTAAGAGTGCACCTGGACGTGGGGCTCCATCTCCTCATCACTGCTGCTGGACTGCCATTTCGCTGTGACCGCAGATGCCAGGACAGAGGCCGACACTCTCTTTATGACTGTGGCCTGGCCGGACCCCCTCACCAGCACCACCGGGCTCTGGGTGGGCACCTGCCCGGCCGGCCCCCTGTCGTCCCTCTCCCTCCCTGCAGCCCTGCGCTCTGACAGGGCCTTCACTTTGGACTGCAGGGCTGACACGGCAGAGCCCGGGAGGCAGTGCTGCTGCGGCTGGCCGCCGGCGCAGGGCGAGCCGGGGGAGCAGGAGGAGGGGGTGCTGAGCTCCAGGCTGGGGTCGGGGCTGGGGCTGCGTAGCTGCTGCTCATCGGTCACGTGCAGGGTGGTCTCCGGCCTCCTGCCCAGCTGCAACTCAGCCCTTTCCAGAACGTCGGGCAAAGGGTCAGATCCCTCTGCTACTGCTACTTCCTCCATGGCAGGTTCAGGCTGTCCGTGGAGCGGCGCGTCTGCAGGAGGCATAAGGAGGGTGGGGACACGAATGGAAATGTTTTCATATCTGACTATTATTGGCTTCTGTGAGTCCATTCAGGAATTTTTACCAAAGGCGTTTTCATTTCATTTTATTTCAGTTCCAAAAGTTAATACAGCCAGACCCTGATCTGTATTTTAGCCGCTCTTGGCGGGAGCTGAGTTTCCTTTAATAATCCAGTCGGCAGCAGTGTGGTGGAAAGTCCCCAAGTGAAGGCGGTGATGCAGAGATAAGCACTGAGGAAAGTGTAGCCAGTACTTCTATATGTGGAAGGCACGTCAGGACATTCGTTGTGAGGGACTAGGCCTCACTGTCTTGTTACCTGGTAACTCAGACACTTAGCACTGCTTGGCAGCTGATTACCATGGCTACCTTCCCAGCTATTCCCCCTGCAGCTGACAGCAGTTTGTCACCATGACAACATTTCACAATGGCCAGGAGCTGTAGCATCTTTCATATGTTCTGAGGCCCTCTCTTGCATACAACCAAAAAATACTGTCTTACAAGTTCAGAAGTCCCATTTGAAATACTATCCCCCATTTTTAATCCAGTTTTTTTTTAGTACTTTGACTTATGCTGCTGTTTAATTTTCAACTTCAAACAGGTTTCTTACTAAAGCAGATTTTGTATTTTCCTAAAGTTTGAATGAATTTTATTATACATATATATCAAGAAATCCCATGAAATTGGGCAACTTTGGGTGAACACACACTTGCAGATGCCCATGGGAGCAAATATCAGTCACCAGCAACGCAACGCAAGGGCTATCTATAAAATATCTTTGGTTCAAGCCAGATTGCTAAGCAGTTTGTTAACAATATTAGTACAGACATTACTAGAGTCAAAACTAATAAATTGGCAAGAAAAAAACTTATTTCTTATTAGATTTGAACAATTTACCATGACTTCAAGGATTGTGGGATATTTTTCAAATAAATTGTCGTTGTATGGATAGACACATAATACACATAAGGTAATATAAATGAAATATAAATATCATGACGCTAAAGCCTTTCTAAGACTAGGGAAAAGCCAGCCTGGAGATAATCCACTCTGTGACTGGAATCTTTAAGTATAATTTCTTTTTCTCTAGTCACTTCCCAACTCCTGTCTGCTGTCTGCTGTCACCTTTCATCCCCATCTGGATCAGTGCTGTTAAAAATTGCTGTGTGTTTTTTGTTTTTTGTTATCGTCTTTACTTTGGCACTCATTGCTCTGTTTTTGAATTCGGATCTTGTTAGTTGCCCTATACCCTGTAGTTGTTAAAATTAGCTAGTACTGTGTCCTCAAACAGACTTTGCTCTCAGCTGAGAACTACTGTTTCATTGTGGAACTGTATACATCCTGTCCCCGTACTGTCGCTATACTTACTTAGGCACTTTTGTACATCGCTTTGGATAAAAGCGTCTGCGAAATAAATAAATGTAAATGTAAATGTGAACAGCATAGGGGACCTGTGTAGGTGAAAGCCATTCTTGAAAGGACACAGCATTTTATCATCATGCATTTGATGTTTTCATCCCTGGCTCTTCTGCCTTTAGCTAGCTATATCTGACTACTGTCCTTGGAAGATACAAAAATAGCCATCATTTTTCTGATGATATGGTTTTTTTTATATATATATAAAATCCTAATCCTTACAACACACTGTATGCTGCCCCTGAAGTGGTCGGGCCGCCCTTCTCTTTGTTGCAACTATGGTTTCCCCATACAGAACCTCTCACCTCACACTAATGGGGCTTCACACATTTCTCTTATCTTTGAGCTGTTCATACCAGGGACTCCCTTTCCCAATGGGGGGTGGGGGATGTCTTGTTAACTGTGATATGCAAACGTAAATCCACAGGAGATCTGTTAGCATTTTTAGCCAAACTGAATTAAGGTCAAATGTACAAACATGAAAAATGTTCCACATAACTTTTGGACATAAAAGTCACAAATAACTGGGTTCAGATGTGAAAATAACATTCAAGCAACAGCGAGTAACTGGCAGAAAGAATTTCCTCCTGCCATAAAAGTGTGAAAAAGGCTTTTGCAGACTTTTCAGAGTCATTTTCACACTTGTGAAACTGGCTGAGTTGCTCTGAAACTGAAACGTGCATAGACAACTCTCAGCACTATGTTCCCAAGGAAACTAATTGTTTGTGTGTGTGTTCCATTTTTTTCCATAAAAAGCTAACTAATCAGATGAGCCCTTAGAAGGAAGGAAATGGAATTGGAGCTCTATTGAGGCTATATGTAAACAGTGAGCAGCATCCCAGCGGACAAACAGGCAATGTGTCGGGATCGGCCCATACTGCAGCAGCGTGTAACGGAGGTGCCATGTCCATTTATTTGCCATTTCTTCCCAGGACATATTAGGCTTAAAATGTATTGTCAACGGGAAGCAAACTGAAGTGAAGGGAGTTACTTGGAGGAAGACTCTTACACACATGATTGATTCCTTAGAGAGGCAAATCTAATTTAATTAGTCTCAGTTTAATGAGCGTTTGCTTCTCCTGCACCCAGAATTCCCGCAGGTAACGTTCACAGGCCCCAGACACTACCGTTAATCAGCAAGTACTCATGAATCAACACATCACAAAAGCAGAAGGGCCAGTCTTCACCACATTTTTGGTGGACATCTACATAACACACAGAAACACACACACACACACACACACACATACACAGATTAGGCTATAGGGTAGAAGTCTGGTCTTTAATAGTCAATACCCTTTTCTTAGACAAAAGCAATCCTACCAAGTTAATCTGTCCCAGTCACTGAAGTAATGCCAAACTACATACTGCCGCGAAACAACGCCAGTCATGAAGTAACCAAAGCCTGCGGCATAATGTGTAACTAGACATTTCATTTCAACGCACTGCAAAGGGAGACGCTGACTTTGAAAAACGGAGAAAACCGAGAGTAGCTGTGGGTATTTTCAGTTGCTCTGTCTTGCCACGCTCACAGCAAAGGCCAAGCAGAGAGACTCTGCGCCCAGCTGTCTTATTACATTTCACAGAGCAACAGAAAACTCCAGCACACCAGACTCTCTCTGAGTGGGTCAGAAGGAGAAGGGAGAAAGACAAAAATTGGAGGGAGGAGGGAGAGAGAGTAAAAGAGAAACCTATGAACAGTGTATACGTACAGACAAAAGAACGAGTTAGTAAAAAATTAAAGGAGGAAAAATGTAATTAATTCAACACACAAAGTGCTTATAATAGCCTGAATGTGAAACTCTGACAATTAAAAAAATTATAATAGCCTGAGCTCCCAGGAATGTCTAATTAAGAGTTTTAGAGACAGCTGGTCAGACCAGTCTCTGAATCTCTGCCTTTCTCTCCCTTCACAGCGAGTTGCGTTCACCTTGTCTACCGCTTGGCCTCTCTGCCGTGTTCTTTCATTTTAACCGCAAGCCAGCCAGAAATACATGCGGGTTTCCGAACTCCTCAGAGTGACTGGGCAATGTATGCTGTGTTCATGTTTGTCCTTTTGCATAGCCTTGCACTACATAACCATAGGCCTGCCTGATGCCTTCAGCCACTGACCCTCAATGTAAATGTCAATGTGTAAAACTATGGATGAGGGAAACAATGGCTGGTGAGCGACTGAAATAACACCAAACTGAGACTCAGTCTCCTGTGATTCATCAGAATTCCTGCTTCTATCAGAAATTATTTCCACCAAATGTAAAAGAAAAGATTTCAGAAGAGAACCTCCAGAATTACTACACTACTATTTTGTTTTCCACTCAACTACTGGACTATGTCGTCAAATGCTTTGACCACATTTTTATCAAACAGTTCAATCAAATAGTCTCTTAATCTGGTTGACATGGCACAAAACTAACATGCACTGAGATCAGAATTTTTCTGTTAAAAAATCAACAACTGTGGCTGCCTTAAAGATACACACAAACAAAAGAGATGTAAGAGATGGCAGAGGTCTGTGTCTTACCTTTCTCTCCCCATCGAGGAACGTGCTCTGAAATTGTGCTGTTCCTGCCCTGTGCTCATAGGCTTCTAGCTGCTGGAAACCCATCAGGAATTTTGTAGCTGTTCAGCCGAAAGTAGAGTACAAAAACAACCCACTTTTTTCTTACTGCTGTGCCCTGGATTCTGAGGCAGTCCACCCCTTTGCTTCTTTCTCTGCTCCAGCTGTGCTGGGACAGTTCATGTGTCAGGGTAGTCTATGCTGCGCACTCTCTTCTCTCTTAAAGTACACAAACCTTGGCTTCACACCAGCTATCCCGTCCTTCGCAGCGACTGCCAGTCCTCCTCCTCCCTCCCCCCCTTCTGAAAAACATCTACACCCGACAGTCGGCAGAAGCTGACTGTAAAAGGTGATCCACATGTGTAGAATCTCAGTGTTGCCCTGGGAGACAGTCACGGCCGACCACAATGGGGATTGGCTGCCCCAAACTTTCAGACAGAGTGCAAGCACAGGACTATTGGTGGAGGGGCTGAAGCTGACCGTCCCTTGTGGGAGGAGACTCGTAACTCTACCCTTGAATTTGAGAGGAAAAAAAAGCAGAGAAGGAATCCTTAAATGCAGAACGCAGAGGAAGTGCTCAAATCTCCAAGCACATATTCCAGCTGCCCAGGAATTTCCTTTGTTTATTGTGGATTTTAACATGGCTGATTCAATACATTTTGCTCTTTTATGACTAGATATAAAAATGGCTTTCATTCATTTAACAAAATGAAAATCTCAAATTCCAATTAAAGTGGTAGATTTGAGTAACTCTTAAGTCAGATCTCTTGTGTTTGTCTTTTGGGAGGGGTGTGCTATACATGCCTGGAGCTATTCAAGGCCAATTTTGAAGCAGAGCCATGGTTAATATGAAACAATGTGCTGGAAACGACATTCTCCGCAGCCAAGGATGCACAACTGAATTTCTCAAGCCAGAAAACTGAAGCATCTCTTACAGATTCCCACATCCCTTGAATAAAATGTCGTCTTTTCCGAAAATGTACAGCAAACTAAAATCTCGATCCGGACGTTTTAGCAGTGTTAGCACCAGGCCACAGCAGGCTGAAATGATTATGCTTAGATGCTTGATTGGCCTCTTCCGACATTGTGAGAGTCAAGAAATTCCTACTTGCTCTTTCACTCTTTTTAACAAAAACACTATTGTGTATTCATGAGCAGCCCCACCACCAAGACCACCTCCAGGGCCTCGACTCTGCCTCACCAGCATACGCTGCCTTCATTTCCGTCACCAAGTTAGGAAACTGTGCAGTGTGTATGAGCATATTCTCTCGGAGCGCGTGTCTGTGGACAAATGGCTCCAACTGTATGATCGATATAGTTATTGTGGAGGCACTCATCGTAAAAGATACTCAGAACCCAGTCTGAGAATCAGAGCTAAGCATTCTTTGGATTAAATGCAAGAGCTGTTAAGGAGCAAATCTGAAGGCAAAGCACAACAGCACGCAAATACTTTGCAGAATACATGTTTAATGGAAAACAAGCCCAGAAAGGACCATATGCTGACAGCTGCTTGGCCATGTGCAAATGGCACTGTAATCATCACATTCCTGTACAGAAAAATGCAATAACACTCCAGACTCATGATGAGGTCAAGAGGGCTATATTTGCAGTGTTGCTCAACATTTTTTTTCAGAACACATCAGAGCAATTGTTATTTTTTTTCATACACACCATGATGCATAGGAAGTCTAGAGGACTGTTCACACTTTACTGCTCCTGTAATGTAACAAACTTGTGCTAAAATAACCCTTCCAGTTTATACTGTGCTTGTATGATCCTGGATCTAACTGTAATTCAGTGCAGCTAGAAATTTATCATGTTCAAACTGCGCCAGGTATACCCTGACCCAGACTGGGATTGGTGCCTCTCAGCTCCCTTTTTGATAAAAATACTCACCATGATTCCAAGTGAGCTGACTTGTGATTTTTTTGTAACAAAGAATCTGAATGTTTTACATCGTATACAGTGGCACATCACAGAAGGAACAGTGCCTAAAACAGAGGTCTTTGTATTTGTTGTGCTGTGTTACTGAAAAAAAAACAGGGTACAGTACTTACAATAAGTACAATACTTATTCGATAACTGCTACTTTTATTATTCCAGCTGTTGCCGTTTAGGACAAAATGCTTCCCCAACTGTGTGAAACAACTAGCTACATTCATACAAGTAATAGCGTCGTTTCTACCAGCTACTCTACACACTTCCGTTGTACAGTCTGTAGATGGAGAACCGAGCAAGAGACCCATGGCACACCAGAATGTTGAGCAGGTGTGATGTGCATTCTCACCTGGTCAGGGAAACTTCATTCATTCACACACAAATGTAGCTAATTACCTAGCATGATCTTTGATATCTTTGTTTAAATTTAAACACAATTTAAATGAATTTATTATAACAAAAATAAATAAATAAATAAAAGTACCATTTTTAGATAATGGTTTTTTAAGCTTAAGACATTTATGGAGGAATGTATGTTATCACCATTTTGTGCACTGTGATGAGTTAAGTACCACAGGTTTTGTTTACAGTTTTTAATCTGACAACATTCATCAATTTACCATTAGTATCCAGGCACACTTAAGAAGTCTCAAGATTGACTGATAACTTGATAACTGTTGGCTAGAGGATTCTCACCTTCGTCAACTAGCATATGAAATATAAGAGTCAGGACAAAGAGTTGTGACAATATTTTCCGCAGCGTAAGAAACTGGCATACTTTTTTGGTGAGAATAGGTTTGTCAAGATCAAGAGCAAACCGCACGCTTCAGGAAACTCACATGCTGCCCCTGGACTGAGGATATTGTGGAGTTATGCAACATGACGTCAGTCTGATACACCTGATTGGAATCTGTGACTGAGGATTTAGAGGTATTTAGTGAATCTGATCTCTTTACCGCGTAAATAACACAGCTGAATTCTCGGAAAATCTGTCTCATTCACGGGAGCCATCCAACTTTTCATTGTCTGGTTAAACGGTCGGAATCACCTTAAGTCAAAATGAAACATACCATCGACAATTTTCATCCCTCATAGTAGAGTGCTTGAATTTTATAAGTTTTTCTCTCTTCCATCTTCATTTTACACCCATAAAAGACAATCACTTATCATTCCAACTTTACTGATTTTTGCTGAAAGTGAAAAAAAAAAAACTCCAAAGATTATACCCTAGCAGATGAAATACAGCATCTTATTAAAGTTCTACATGTAATAATCATTCTCCATGTTCAATTGAGCAGCATAATAGCAAATTGCAAGGAAAATAAAAATGCAGTCCAAAACATCCATCGTCAACTCATACAGCAAACAAGGTTAGGGACATACTCTCTGAGGTATCAAGTGGTCTGAATTTAAAGTTAAAACCGTTCAATTCGTCATCAGTTGTGTTGCATATGTGAAGTGGTGTCTATGTCAAGTGCAAACCATTTTACATACAAAAGTAGAGATGGTTACCTCCGGCCGTTTCCTCAGTGAAGCAGCTTACGAGCTTCTCCTGGCAATACAGGTGCGTGCCTGCAGTCCTGCTGAAAGCTGGCAGTAGAACGGAAAGATTCTGATCTTCGCCGTCCATATCATGAATGAACAGCCCCTGACAACTTTCCTGAACTAGAGACTCTGGAAGGATGCTGGGGACATTCAGTGAACTAATTCGTTTTTTCCTCTCATTCACCGATTATGGATATCTCAGACCCGCTATGTGCTGTCCATCCAATAAAGCTGCAGTTTGCTCTCTGTCTTTCACTCCCGACCCCCACTCACCCTGTCTCTCTCACTCAATATTCGCGATTGGTTTGTTAATCCCTTCAAAAAAAATCAGGCGGATTAGACAAAAATGAATTCCGCCGTTGCCAACCAAAGCATTAGACGTTGCGTAAATCGCTGCAATCTGTGAGCCACTTCCAATGCGTGCCCCTAGCCAACATGAAGATAAATCTTTGAGATTATCGCTATTAGGACAGGAAGATGCTCGACTGGTCTAAAGTGGCGATGTACGGACTGCATGTCAGCAGTGACATCCGTACAAGTTCAAATAGGTTTCGTGTTTGGTTCCCACAAGGCTTAGAGGGCACAAACTGCGAAACTAATTTGGTTAAAATATTATTTTAACTGACTGATATTCCCATTGCAATCTGGTGCTATTAACAACTGGTTGATCCATCTTTGGTAAGGGCCGGTTTCTTAAATCCAGAGGCACCAACATTACGTCAGTCCCAAGGCTAAGAACACCGCAGGATAACACATGCCAAATCTTAAGCAGCCGCATACATTGGGAAAAAAGGAATTCAGACCGAAGTTCATACGGATAATGCATTTATTTTGCGAGCTAATTTGCATACTTGGATCGATGGTTATAATGCACTGTGAGATTGGGGCAAAGTGTATTTCGCTTGCGCGAGCTGTGCTGAGCCATCTGGAGCTGACATGAGTCTTTTTCCAGATGACATTATTCGTTGACATAGGACGTAGGAGTATATACAACAGATAGCATACAATCTACTTATTAAACCGCATAACCTTCAAAATGACACATTGCACACTTTAGTATCAGAACTTCAGAAACTATTGACCTGTGACATCATTTGCTGTTCAAAAGCTTCGATTGGTTTGTGTGTTGTTAAATTGTCCACAATACAAGAGTCTGATACATTGCATATCTTATTAATTTTGAAAATAACTACAAGCAACTGATTCGACCAAATCGTTCAATTTGTTTTAATGCAGCGCCACCTACTGGCTCATTGGGAAAGATTTTCACTGCAACAATTCAGGAGTGACTTCCAAGGCCACCTTGGCAAAATTCATTCAAGTACGGATTCACTGTTGTCTTGACGTAAAATTATGATTAAAGCGCTCTTAGAAATGGGTCGGGTTTAAAATATTAGATAAGAAGAAAGGTAAGGGCGAAATGTGAAAAGAAGTGTGCCGAGAATTCTGAGGGAAGGGGGAGGTCATGGCCGCGAAGTGGACAGAGACCATTTAGCTGAAAGCCATACAGGTACGAGGAGACAAGAGATGGCTTAAAATTAAGGACATTTTCTTTTTTTGTGAAAATCTTGAAGTCAGTGAATAGACTGCAAGAACTGATGGGTGAGGTGGGGTTTTATTTGCAAAAAGGAAACCAACTTTGCTGGATTGTTAGGCACATATTGTAACCTACTGTAGATAGGAAAATATAAATATCTGAGCTGAGGTCAGTGATGAAGATAACGATAAGTGCGGTGAGCAAGAGATAGGATTTTAACAAAATACAATTTACATATGAGATCAAAATTATTTGATATGACCTCAGTATTTCATAGTTACAGCAGGCGTTATAAAATTCCTTATTATGTTTACAGACCACTAATAAAGAAGACAAAACCAACCATCAGATTAGTACAGGTATGGCCTGAGGGATCTAACTCACCTCTACAGGACTGTTTTGGATGTATAGATTGGAACCAGTTTGCACACCAAGTTACGCAAGACTCAGGAATGGATTTAGAGGAATATGCCTACACGGTTAGGTTTTAAAATAAAATACTGTGTAGACTAGGTCACCATTAATAAAAACATCCCATCCCGTATTCCCAAATCAGAAGGCATGGATGAATAACAAGGTCCAGAACCTGCTAAATGCACAGGACGCTGCAATTCAAATCTGGTGACACTGCAGCATACAGTGAAGTCAGGTCAAACCTCAAGAAGGGCATCAAGATTGCCACGCACAGATACAGACAACAGATTGAGGAACACTTCAGTAACACCACCAACCCCAGACACATGCAAGAAGGAATCCCGTCCATCACAGACTACAGAACGGAAGAACACCTGCCCTTAAACCCGCGATGTTACTCTAGCGGAGGAGCTTAACAGCTTCCTTCCTCAGTTTGACAGAGACAACAATGCACCAGTGGTGAAGGCCCTGCCATCCGATGAGTACACGGCACTGACACTGAGCACACAAGAAGTGAGGCAAACTCTCCGTAGTGTCAACACGCGCCGAGCATCTGGACCAGAAGGCATCCCTGAGTGGGTCCTCAGAGACTGTGCTGATCAGCTAGCAGAGGTCTTTGCTGACATCTTGAACCTCTCTCTGTCCCTCGCTGTGGTCCCCACATGCTTCAAAACTTCTACCATCAGACCAGTACCCGAGCAGTCAGCGGTGACAAACCTGAATTACAGGCCAGTCACACTCCCCCCTGTAGTCACAAAGTGCCTTGAGAGACTGGTTATCATCCAAAATACACAATCTGGTTCTCAACACATCCGTTTGCAGCTGGATCCTGAACTTCATAACAAACCGCCCCCAGATAGTCAAAGTAGGCAAGTACTCATCGACCACCCTGACCCTGAACACCGGAGTACGTCAGTGATGAGTCCGCTCCTCTATGCACTTTTCAACCATTACTGCGCACCTGCTCATGCCTCCAACACCGTTATTAAGTTTGCGGATGACACCACAGTGATTGGGTTAATCTCAAACAATGATGGATCAGCATATAGAGACAGGGTGCAGAACCTGGTTGGGTGGTGTAATGACAACAACCTCTCATTTAACATCAAGAACACCAAAGAAGAGATTGTCAATTTCAAGAAAACCAGGAGAAACAAACAAGCCCCACTGATCATAAACGGAGAAACAGTGGAAAGAGTCTTCAGTTTTCAGTTCCTGGGAGTAGACACAGAGGACCTCTCTTGGACCACCAACACCTCCACAATACTAAGGAAGCTGACAGACTATCTCACGTGCAATAATGACATTATTATGTGCAATGCACAAGTACCTTTTGTGCAATAATATGGACACCATGTACACTGCACTTTAATGCAATGCAATAATATGGGAATGTGCAATAATCACATATGTGTGCAACAGAGATTTTTATTGTAACAGCCATGGAGTATATTACTACTATACCACAACTTCAAGTATGTTACATGGACACTTCTACATACTCTTTGCTGACTGTTCCTGTCAATGCAGACATTTTACTCCTCATAATTTATACATTTACACATTTTGTATAACACATTAACAACATCTTGTTTTAAGTTCTTGTTGTCATGGCACTGACACGGGGCAGCAACTGCAATTTCGTTGTCCTGAACAATGACAATAAAGCTCTCTCTTATCTCTTATTTTGAGTGTACTTGATAGATTTAAAGTAGTGGTGGTTTCTGTTTTTACAGGAGCTTATTTATTTTTGCTGTTCTGAATTTTCATTTAATGGTATTCGACCTACTATTGCAACAGCAAAGATGAACAACCGGGAGTGTGGTTGTCATCGGATCTTAAGGTAAATGTTAATTACAGTGACTTATGCAGCATTTATATATTCATGAAAAGATAAATACAACGTGTGTTTGGGGGAGGGGGTCTAACTCACCTCATCTAATATGTCATACACTTCTGGCTAAAGCATGGCAGCCAAATTGCGGCAGTAGTACCTACACTCCAGTAGATACGGAAACTGTTAATTAGCCACATGCATGGGGGATGAACAGATAGAGCGAGACTGGCAAAATAGTCCAGTAGAACAAGACTATTACTTATCTATATTCTTTGCAATGATAAATGCCCACAGGGTAAGAGTACCTAAATTCAACGTAAAACCAAAGGAGCTTCCGAATGATGTTCTAGGTTGGATCTCTACATCTGAAGCAGCCAAGGGGTGAGTTCAGAAGGCAAACGTTGACTAACGTTTTCATCGGTGCAGTAACTTCTAACGAGTGGAAGAGAACCTTCAAACAAACCTCAGTACGCACCTCTGTTTAATGTTATGTAACGTTTTGCCAATTGAAATGATCACATGTCCGTTTCCTCGCGTCCCACCCTTATATTAGCCAAACTAGCCGTCCTAGCTTTCGATCAATGAGAAAAGAAACTCTGATACGTCGGCAGAAAAGAAATCCACCCACGTACTCCCTCCCCCCGTGCTGTTGTTACTACAGGCTTGAACGCATGGCAGTTAGACCTGGATCAGTTCGAAAAGACCGGTGGGCAGGGCGGGCGAAATACGCTCATTTGATAGGCCCAGAGTCGTACAGCCGTCATTTTCTATTGGCTGTACGCCTCACCCCGCCATTGGAGCCTAGAAACAGCGCCACAAATTTACATTTGACTTCTCACAATCAATCAACCTATGTGGCACAGTTAGCAAACTAGCTGGCTAACTCGCGGTAATACCGAATTAAGTGAGGGAATCCTAGATGGAGCGACAACCGATGGCTCCCGCGCCTCATACCGCCCTCTGAGCGACCGAAAATATCAAACTGTGGCTTTTATTGAGACTCGCCAACGTATTCCCGACAAGAGGGGTGGAGCTGGCTAGCTTTTCCACGCCAGAGGGAAGAGGGGACATAGCTAGCTAGCCACGGATGCAGGCAATCACGGATTAATTTCGCACCAGATGAACAAATCCTGACCTACGTGACTGGTAAGACAATACAAAGCCAGCTAACTGTCATATTATCAATAGCTAAGTCATTGATTTGCCTAGCTAACTATGTTGTTTTATGCCTAACTTGTAAGTTACAACCAACTTGCTTGCTAGCTCGAGCTTCACGTATTTTCTAACTAGCTGGTCACGCTGAGTACCTATTTCACCAGCATACATGGATTAAATGTGACGACCTTAAGGCTGCTTGAAAATTTCTGACTTTAGCTGTGGATGACAGTATGGCAATCTTGCCAGCAACATGTTTAGCTAGCCAGCTAAAAACAAATCATTAAAGCGCACCCTGTTTTTTTTTTTTCTACAGAAATGAGTGTTCAAGTAAACTTCAGAGGGTTGCCTCCCCACGTACTGGAGGGTGTTTACACGAAGCCAGAGCAAAGACCGAGGTATCAAAAGACACCTTTCAAAATTTGACGAGCTAGTTCATGTTATGATTATGAATACACAATGATAACACACAATTGGAATACACAGTTGTGGAATACATAATTGTGAATTCCACACTTCATCCATTCGGCCGAGTCCCTCTGCGTCTTCAAGAAACATCTGAAGACACAACTCTTTCGCTCTCACCTGAGCACCTGAAATACCAAAGGAATTTCTCACGTCTCAAAACTGTTTCCCTATTAAATAAAAATGTGATCTAATCGTTTAATGCACTCGGTATCTCTACCAGCTAGCTTGTACCTTGTCTGACCAACCACTGAAACCTGGTCATGCAGCGCTTCTAATATCGTTGACTCCTTTTCGCTTTTTGTTTGTGTTGTACTCTGCCTCACTTGTACGTCGCTTTGGATAAAAGCGTCTGCCAAATGAATAAATGTAAATGAATACTGTTAGCTAATACAGTCGCTGAACTAGCTAAGCATTTTTGGTCAATGTTACTTTGCTGGTTTGCAAGGAGTACAAACATCGCTCGAGCAGGTCCGTTTGATTCCCTTCCCACAGGTCATCAGAGAAAGTCCTTACACCTCTCACCTTTCCCAAATCCAAGGTTGCCCTCTGGGACCCCAGTCCTAACGGGGATGTCGTTAGCCTTCACGTGTCTTATTACAGGTAAATCATATTCTGTCTAACAATTGGACATGAATACATCCCAAGTCACCTGTGTTAACTGAATCTTCATGGCAATTTACTGAAAGCTGAAGATAGATTTAAAAGCCACAAAACTAGATGCCTATTTCTAACGTTTTGTTTGTGTCTCTGTGCAGGAACCCCAGGCTTCTTGTGGTGGAAAAAGCGATTCGCTTGGCCCACCGCCATGCTCGACAGAGTAACAAAGAAGTCTTTTCCTGTTTCCTTCTGGGAGCACTGGCAGTAGATGATGGTGAGTTTTTTTTTTTTTAATCATTTCCCTAGCCTGTCTAATTCATTCACTTTTACATCCATATGTAGGAGTTTCATCCAAAGTAGTCAAAAGTTGCATTATGAGGTGTAAACATCTTTTGGAGATTACCTCATCTGAGCACGCACATTTGAATTCTTTGTCAGCAGGGCAACTTTTATCAAAAGGCAAAAGCTCTGACTTAGAGATTTCAGCATTGATGCTGGTCTCTTCAGTTTTTGTGCTGCCATTATTTAGTTTTTCTTGTTGCAAGTGTATCTGATGTTCATTAACTTTCCCCTCCTAGATGAGGAAGGGGTGACTTTGACACTGGACCGGTTTGACCCAGGACGTGAGCAGCCTGGGTCCTCAGGAAAATGTCCCACTGCCCTCTTACCTGGGGACTTCCTCGTGCCTTGCACTATCAGCACACAGGGAGTTGTATCCACTGATACTATGGTGCACTCTTCGGAAGACTTCGACATCACCTTCAAGGTAATGGGAATGGTCAGGATTATATATGGATGGAGCTAAGTGTTATGTGTGGAGGTAGTTACTGGCAGCTACATCTCAGTATTGTCATCAGAATGAATCCTGGCCTGAAGTGGCTTGGCCATAAAGAGGTTATTGTTTCTGTAATCACCATCTTGTTGTTTTTATAGAGCTTAAGTGTATGTGCTTAATTGTTAATCCAGGTAGCCTGCTTTGTTAAAACCCGAGCTTCAACCGCTTTTTCTCATTTCAAAGATCGTTGAGAGACCATTTGTGTCAGTTGCCAAGGGCAACAAGAGGGACACACCGTCAACCTCAGCTTGGCAGTTACTGCAACCTGTCAGCAACAGGTGTTCGGCTCTTCCCATAAACCAGAACATTGCCGTTGCCTGGTGTTTGCTATAATTAAGAAATTAGCTTCAGTCGGTCATTTTTTTGGTGGAATTACTGGAATATGTTTTTTGCCACCCGTAAGCTTTAAGGTTATTGACTAACACATGCTACAGAACAAACCATGATAGAGTCCAGTGAAGAGTCTGTGAAATACACAACATTCATCTTTCATCCGTTTTTCACTCTCTCTGTCAGATGCTCCAGCACAGCTGCTGTAGCAGAGGGGCCATGGAGCTGTCGAAGTTGCTCACCCTGCGGGCTCACCTAGGCTGCTCCGAGCACCTGGATAGTCTGAACTTCAGTCTCAACTGGGTGGCTGTTACAATTGCCAATACCCTGGACGCTGTCCCTGTGAGACCAGTGCCCATCATCCCCACAGCACTGGCCAGGAATCTGAGCAGTCCAGGCAGCGTGGCCCAGCCGCTGCATGGCGCCTGCAGAAAGCAGGGGTAAGGGCTGACGCCGTGATGGCTCCTGCTCTGTCATTTGACTTTCCTCACCGATGGTTTTGTATCATTTCATTAGCTAGCGCAACAAACATTTCTGAATGCACATGTAAACATTGAATAAATCGCATCCTGTGCTAAATTGCTGGTTTTAAATAATTGGCCTGGAAACTCCTGGTTGCTCTTTTAAAATTGAAATGGAATTAGTGTTAGCCTTGTCATTATTGTTACTGTTGCTGTTTTTGTTGCTCAGGTTTCTGACCATGGATCAGACTCGCAAACTGTTACTGATACTGGAGTCAGACCCAAAGGCCTACACTCTGCCACTTGTAGGAGTGTGAGTATGCTTTAATATTGGGACACCGTGTTGCACACCTTGCAATGGCGAACAGCATCACATTCTCCTCATCTTTGTAAAGATGAGGGGAAAGGTGTAGAAGATTGATGTGGTGTCTGTTGCTTCATTTATTGCAGAATTATATTTCCGAGCTGCATGAGAAGGTGCAGAGCTCCATAGCTGCATGTGTTGAAATAGTAGTAGCTGAAGATTTTAGTAGGTGTACTCCTCGTACTCCTTCACTTTTCATGTTTCCTTAGTTTGCAAGCTAGCTTCCACATAGACTGCTAGACAGCATGTTTTCAAATTCAGGTTTTTTCTAAATATGCAAGCATTTGCCTGTCATAATATATGAACAGCTGACATAGAGGAGCAGAGTGAGTGGCTGCTGGTCTTTGATGCTGAATAGGCGCAAGGTTGGGCAGCCCCACAGAGGTTCAGCCTAAATGCAAATGACCATTTTGAAAGGGTCGTGGCCGGCGCAGTACATGTCAGCTCTTCCTAAATTGGTTTAGTCGTTCCTCTCAGCTAGGGATTTTTGCTTGTGTTTACCTGTTGAAGTGACTTTTAAGTGCAGCTAGTGGAACATCTAGGGCTACATGGCTGTAACTATGGCAGTTACTGAGATGTTGTGGCAGTTGTGGAGGTTGAGCCCGTTGTGTAATTTTCTTTCCCTGTGGCAGATGGCTGAGTGGGATCACGCATATTCACAACCCCCAAGTGTGGGCGTGGTGCTTGAGGTACCTGTACAGCTCCTCCCTGCAGGACAGGTGAGTTCAGCTCCCATCTGCTATGTGTCTGTATAGTACAGGCAAATCTATTGCCCTGTCTCTGGGTTGGTGCTTATTTGTTTTCATGCCAAAACAAAGGGATGATTACATGACTTGTTTTAGTTCCTTGGCGCAGTTTTAAACATACTGATGGGCAGCACACGCTGAAGCTTGTTGTTTTTCAGATCAGTAGAAAGTGAGAATTTTGTGATGCTCCTTATCATTGAGATTCATGGGAAAATGTCTGTATTCTGGTCTAAACAATTTCAACAAGCTGAGTCTCCGGTTTAGTTTCCCATAAGCAGTCAGTGATTTTGTTTATAGACCAAAATGGACAGGAAGGGGAGTATGAGCATATGTTTAAAATGACTGTTAGAACCTTTGCTGCTAGCTGGCATGCAGAGTCCTAGGGCAAATCTTTATGTGCATAGAGTCATGCAGTTGTGCCAGCCACCATACATGAAATTGAATAAAATGACCATATCTGGTCTGATTTGAGATTGGTCACACCAGTAGGGCTCATTTTGAGGGCTCAGACAAGGGCTTTGCGTCTATTGTAAACGCCAATAAAACATTTAAAATGTGTAATACTGTAAACAGTAGTATCAAATGAAATGCTGTGATTTATTGAAATGCATTAAGGCTATCATGATTACTTGGATGTTTTGGGCAAAGTGTAGGGTGTGTAGGAAGCTGAACTTGGAGTCGTCCCTTCCACACTGGAATTTGTTTTTAACTACTCTCTGAATGGGACGTGGTCATGTGTTGCAGGGTGATGTCAGAGGGAGGGGCGTTCCTGGTGGTGCTGTACTCGCTGACCCACAGGGATCCTGAGTTCTACCAGTGCCAGCTGTGCAGCGGGCAGCAGGAGATGGGCTTCCAGCTGCTCACAGGCACGGAGTCGCTCGCCCTGTACAAGGTCTGTGCAGTTGCTGTCCCGCACTGTCAAACCCAGTAAAGGAAGGTCTGCGCACACGCTCATGTCCTGGCTTTTGTTTCGCTCACATAAAATATGACAAAATTGTGTGTGTCCTTCGGCAGAATGTTGAGGTCCCGGACGGACGTCCTTTGCAGTTTGAGCTCAGCGCTGAGAGCCAGAACCAGGAAACGGAATTTTTCAAGGAAGTGGCATCCCGTGTTTCCTTCACCAGGTAGGACATCAGGCTCAGCCCAGTTTCGGTGCAGGTATATGGAACATTGGGATAATACATGGATGTTAAAATTATTAGTAAGGGCACACCTGTGTATCAGATGAACAATATCTGGTTGGACATTCAGTGATCATTTAAAAATTCACGTTTATTTGCTGGAGATTCCTTATTCACTTTATTTCTCAGGTGTTTGTTCCATAGACATGCCTTTGTCTCTCAAATGCAGTGTAGCTGCTTTCCTGGCCACTTTAAGTGCTAGGTAGCCATCTGGATCTGGAGTGACTTGCTTTTAATCCCTCTTCACCCACAGCTGGTGGTAACAGGCAACGGCTTTTTTAGCATGGCCACCATATAACTGTTGGTGAACACAGCAAATGGAGACGTGCTGCAATTCACTGCATTGATCTTTGAGAAGATTTCGGCATTTTTCTGTGTTGCCCACTTACACTTTTAGCTGTCTAAATAGCTAATGGGTAGGGATGAGATGACACACTGAAACTGTCACGATACTGCTATGTTATTGTCTGGATTGTGATTTTTTTGAGAGAAGTTATCTTGACGTGTATGGCTCAGTCTGGATGTAGAAATTGGTGTGAGTTCTCTTTGGATGTTGCGTAAAACATTTTTTGTGAAGAGTTTATTTTACTGCATGGCATTATTGTATTACATGTCAGCTGAAGTGGGAAGCTTCAATTTCCAGATGTCTGGAAATGCTCCGGTAAATTGTGAAACTGAGGGATAGTTGACATTAGAAAAGCAAATGCTCTATAGTCTTGAAACACAACAAAAGCGTTTGAAAGATTAAACAATTCAAGCCTTAACACATGAAATTTTCACCATTGTGTTACAATATGGGTCATATTGTGGCCTAAAAATCATGATGTGGATCATATTGTGAGAGAGATGCGTAGTGTCATCTCTGCTTATTAGCACCCTATTGGTGTGCTTTGTCAGTACGAGTCCATGTACCCAGTTCACTTAACCAGTTATTTTTTTCCCCCCACACAAACAGCTCTTTCTCTCACACACATGAATGCATCTCTTGTTGCTAACAGTGACAGGCCCACAGTCCTTTGCTCATTCATCTCATAGTGAGGGAGCACTTCCCGCCCAGTATCAAGTTACACCAACCAGATTAGCCTGGACTGCGGCCCAGCTCAGCTGAGCGCTCTTGGATTTATCACTCCACCATATGGCTATGGTTTTACACAGTCAGGTGACACACATTAAACAGTCAGTTACTTTCAAAACTAAAAAGGGACATGTGGTAGTGTCTCGATGATGTGGTGTCCCATATTCAAAAGTAATAATATTATTCGTCCTCAGAAGGTCTTGTCATTTTCCAAGCCGTGGCGGTCTAGCAGATTGACTTATTTCCTGTTTGTGCTCGTGTCATCATCAGAACACCGGGGGCGTCAGGGGGAGCCTCTCCCCAGAACAAGCTGTCCGTCAGCGACCATGACTCTGGAGTGGAGGATGAGGACCTCTCTCCCAGACCGTCCCCCAACCCTCACCCCCTCGGCCAGCAGGTGCGTTTCTCAGCCCTCCATCCCCAGACTCCCCATTACACAGCACAACACAGCCCTGTCTGAGGTGCATTGTCAGTACAAACATGAATATCAGAACATCACTCAACTGGGAGAAATCGCACCATATCCCCTCGTCAGCTGTTAGGTTTGTTTAAATATATACGTGTGTGTGTGTGTGTGTGTGTGTGTGGATATATATGTGTATATGTAGGACATATTCTATGTACATTTTAACAATTTGATTCCATCATTTCCTTTTTTCAAGCTAGGTTTAAATTTTCTCGTGTTTTCCCTCAGACAAGGCGGATCCACCCATCAGTACCTGAGCTCTC
The DNA here is from genome assembly GCF_013368585.1 of Megalops cyprinoides. Classification (NCBI taxonomy): domain Eukaryota; kingdom Metazoa; phylum Chordata; class Actinopteri; order Elopiformes; family Megalopidae; genus Megalops; species Megalops cyprinoides. The sequence goes on from NC_050584.1 coordinate 46,150,706, forward strand.
CTTGGTGATGGATGGCAGCTTCCTGGATGGCAGAAAGGCTGCAGCTCATGAGCCTGCTGTTCCTCAGGGTCGCTCAGCACCTGCTTCTCTGCAGCGCAGGGGTAGTGCTCCCACGCCTCACACCCAAAGCGGCTGCAGACCCCCCGGCCAGGTCCCCCACCTCAGCGGCCCGCCTCCTATCAGACGGCCTCTCACTCCCGTCATCCCCCAGGCGAAGGTCAAAGGGCACATCAGCCCTGGGCAGCAGCAGCAGCAGCTCCAATCGTGTACCGGCAGGAAGTCGGCCCCACCCACTGGGAGGAAGAGCACAGGAGGGTCCTCGACATCCTCAGCCTCCTCTGCGTCATCCTCCTCATCTTCCTCTACACCAAATGTGGGCCGCTCGCCAAACAGCTCCATACATCAGCACAGGCAGCACCCAATCGCTGCAGCTGCTCCACACAGGGGTCTGTCGCCTACCACTCCTTGTCCCCCACACTCCTCCACTTCCCTGACCCCACCGTCAGGTTACCGCAGCCCAAGGCACAGCTCCGGCTTTCCCAATCAAGCTCCCATGCACCCTCACCACCTCAAAAACGTCCATAACGCCTCCTCCCCAAACTCTGGAGGCTTACCCTGCAGCTGCTGCTCCCATCAGCACGGTCATACCCCTGCTTACCACAGTAGCCCCTGGCCAGGTGTGCCCAGCACTCCGGCCCCGCCCCACGGGGCCCCCAGCCATCCCGGCGGAGTCTGCTGTCCTCCCTCTGAGAGCACCCCCCACCATGACTGCTGTTGCTCCCCATCCCACCAGCCCTTGGGCTGCCAGGCGTCTCCTCATCAGAGTCCCGTGTGCGTCACCGGTAGCCCCGTCCACCACCTGTCCCCTCACGGGGTCTGCTCTCCTGTCAAGGATGCCGGCACCCACACCCGAGTGCCAATGGAAAAGCCTGTCTCTACCTGTCAGGCCCAGTGCTGCCAGGGACAGTCTGGTTGCCACTTCTTGCCAGCTGGTCCCACCCACACCTCAGCAGGTGGACCAATGGGCATCCTGCCTGCCGACGCCTACAGAATATTGGTGGATCAGGACCGCCAGCTCAAGTTACTGCAAGCACAGGTTTGTGTTTGCGTATGTTTCCTTGGTGTTTATTTGTGTATATGTTTGACAATCCCAGGAAGCTTCTAATTCCATAGAGTCCAGTTTTGTACCCCACTAAAACTAGGTTACTCTTCCTTCTCAACCCCAGATCTTGCTGGTTGACTCGCTGCACTCCAATGGCTTGACTCTGACCTGTGTTAAAGTTGCCTTTTGGTTGTCTGCTCCAGATTCAGAAGCTCCTGGAAGCTCAGGGTAAAGCGGGGAGCACCTCTCCTTCGTCCGCCACACCCCCTCCAGTGTCCACAGAGCAGCCCGCTCCGCAGCAAGAGAGGAGGAGCGTCAGTGTTGCAGTGTGCACTGGTACTGTACAAGATCCCCCTTCTCTGTTAGCTTTCCAAACTGCTCCTCTCGCCATGATGGCTTCCTCATTTACACTTTTAGTACCAGTCAAAAGCTTGGACACCCCTGATTAAGATGGTTGGAAATATGCGTTCAAATGTATTTTGATCTAAAGACTCAATACTTGAAATTTGTTTCTTAGACATCAACTTCAGTATTTGTATTTGTCTTTGTATGAATTTCTTTACAAAACAATTCATAGTTCTAAATAGCCCCCAATTTTTTTAAGAATCTAAAATCTAAAGATATTTTTGATTTGTTTATAACACTTTTTGGTGGCTGCATAATTCAATTTGTGTTATTTCATAGTTTTGATATCTTTATTATTCTAAAATGTGAAAATCAGTAAAAATAAAAAAACAAACCTCTCTATGAATAGGTGTGTCCAGACTTTTGCCTGGTACTGTATGTGTTTCATACTCTAAATTTCAATGCCGGCCATTTTCCTCATATATATACTTTTGTGCTTGCTCTGTTGCATACAAAGCTGAATTAGATTGCAGCTGTAAAAAAAAAATATTGCAATATATTGCAAATTTACATGAAATGAATGTCTCTGACATGTCATTTCCCAGGAGCCAGTTTATTCTGGAGTCCTCCAGCAGATGGCTCCGGTCATGGGAGCAGCCTGCCCGAGCCACAGTGGCAGTGTGAAGCAGGATCGGCATGCGCTGCATCCTCACACCGTGACAACAGCACGGACACCCCCCAGTTTATCCACTGCACAGAGGAGGAGCCAAGGAGACTGAGCGCAGACACACCAAGGTATGGCTTCCTCACACCACTACCATCAGGATGAAAGAAGCCAAGGAACTGAGAGACTGAATTTGGTAGACCTTCCAGAATTTTCTCCATGTCCATTTGCAGTATCACAGTGTAAGCACAGGTCAAAAGCTGAATTGTATTGGGGGAAGCAAAGGTGTACAGTCCTCAGCTGTGTGCAAACTTCTGCTTTCAACGCCCCGTTTGCAGTCAACAGTAACGGCACTAATAATCACCTTCAACACTGTAACTGTTGCAGCTTGCTGTCTGGAGTTGGAGGCCAGGGCTGTGAGAGCTCAGTGGGGGAGAGGGCCAGCATGTGCTGTCCAGCTCAGTCTCCCAGTCGAGACAGTCAGCAATGCCAGCAAGCTACAACTGTGGAGGATGAGTTTTATCACGAGTTACTGGTGAGTTTTTAAAAACTCCTAACTTACATCTTGCTTTTTGTAGTTTTATATATTGCATTCATATAAATGTTATCGTTTGTTATTTAGGCTTGGTAGGCGCTTCATTATGTTTAACTTGGCTTGAGAGAGAGAGAGATTGGACAGTGTGTTTTAAAATTTTGCTTCAAGGTAACATTGAAAACAGTGATGTCAGTCATATGTGAAGGTTTAATGGACGTTTTTTAGTAAGGAATTCCTCCCAGGAATGATATTCATTTTTTTATTTTAACAATAGTTGCTGTCCTCTCTTTCACATGACAAATCTAATGCATTAATGCTAAACCAAAGTGCATCGTTGTGCCTGTGTCTGTCAGAGACTTACTCTCTGCCTCATCACCGTGGGGTAGGGAGGTTTTGTGGGAAATGCTTCAAGACAGCGTGTATGCATTACCTTTTTAAAAGTAATGTTTTGTTTACATTGTCAAAAACGAACAGTGAAGAGGTCGTCGGGTCTCCCTCGGCTCACTTCTCCCTTTATCATTTCTTCATAGCATATAGTATGACAGAGATGTGCAAAGTCCAAATAATTCCCACTATAATAAGGATGCAGCTCTCAGCATTAGGTGTGGTGCTGCTTTATGCATATGGGCCGTATTCTCCCATTCGTGCATAAGTCCTTTTTTTGCACGCCTCCACTTACGCGCATTTCAGTTGAGCGTATTCTCCCCTACACACTCCGATCACACCCACAGCGCTTAACTTCAGAATGAAGGCGGGCTCCTGAAAGAGGCATGATTTATTTAAAATAGAAATAGACTGAGTCTCACTCTCGTCGGGAAAACGTGGAACGTGGACTTGCGCATTTACCATGTGAATGTCATTGAAATCCATTCAAACCATAAACCAGACTCTAATTTTGAAAATAAATGCAAAGAGAGAGATGTATTACGAATCCCCTCAAAGGAAAGCATTTGTTTCTATGTATGACATAAACCCAAAAATAAATATGCCACGTATCGACACGTGCTGGGCCTATGTATAAAGACATGTTTGACGTGTGGAGATTCATTAATAAAAATGCACTATTGAGGGAAAGGTGCAACAGAATGCGTGTGTCAGTCTCCACGCTTGAACTCATGCTGAGTAACTTCACGGTCGAGACGAAATCGCTGGATGCACTGCGTGTCAGTGAGCCGTAGTATGTCCAAACAAGGTCGGAATACCTTGGCGAGCACTGTCTCAGGAGCACAAGCAAATGCAGAGCAGGCATTTTGGTTTAGGATTGTTAAGGCATACTAGAAGATTGGTCTTATTTCACTCATCTTAATTGTTATTTCTGTTTTATTCTAATTGAACTAATTATTTACCAGGCTTGGTCACAACACCATGTGATGTAAAACATTTTTTTCTGTTTAACAATGTAATATAGGGTTACAAGAAATGTTATTGTAGTTTAAAAATAATGGCACACAAATATCATAAGTTTGAAGTTTATTTGTACATGTATAATACTGTTAAAAGTAGGCCTACTGCCAACTTAAAAGACAATATGTTGTTACACCATGTAGAAGCACTTGACTTACTACAGCCCTCAGAAGCGCGTAGCTGAAAAGCATGTAAGTCAAGGGCAGAATACGCGTAAATGGTGTTTACATAAGAAACACCCAGATTTTGGGGTTGCTCCGCCCGAAGCACATAACTGCCTTCATGGCATGTAAATCATAGACTTAAGTCAAGGGGAGAACACAAGGGGAACAAGGGGAAGCACAAAAATGTATTTGCTTTCTGTAGGAATTGTAGATGTAATAAACATAACACTGTTAAGACATGTGTTGTCTTTACTAGGTCTTGCCTTTTAACATTTATCTGAGAAATGTGGTAAATGTATCCAAAATGGCCTCCACAATTCACTAGCTATGGTAACCTGTATATTAAATGTTTCTGCTCAGCTGTGTAGGAAGTAGAAAGATATTGGCTGCTAAAGAGTAATCCCCACAAATTGGTACTGGTGTACAAATCATGAAAAATGTGGTTTAGTACCATTATCAGAAGTTTTCTGCCTCTGATTGCTTGCCAGATAATGTGAACCAAACCTGGCAACTGTGACCATAATAGGCAGAGGTGTGTTAAAAGTGAAACAGGAGTTCCACCCTTTTAAAATGCATTTTGCTCATGGATATGCTGAACTCTTTATAGCACAGTGGTTGTTTTGTCGCTTCACTAACTGCTTTTGCTCGTAGTCTTTTTCACTTAACACTGAGTGGCGTACCTGATGAAGGAAAACACTGACCGAGTGAGTGTTTGTGCTGTGTGCAGGGCCAGGTGAGCACTCGTCTGCAGAACTGTGTGAGTGTGGACGAAGGGGAAGATGAGCAAGCCACGTGGGTCACCCACCCCAGAGACAGACAGAGCATCTCGCCCCCAAAGTCGCAGCCCACGGGGTCCTCCCCCACGCCCCCTCGGCCCCACAGCCAGAAGAGGAACTCCAGCCCCAAACAGCCGGCGCAGGACCAGGTGCTGCAGGCCACACTGAGGCAGCTGAAGCAGCTCGGGGTGACCGTGGAGCTGGACTCCGCCCCCCCTGGCATCCGCACCACCGTGGAGAGTGCCAGGTATGCCCGTCTCCACATCGCTACGGTCATTTTGTTCCAGCCCTTTTGTCAGAAGTGTTTATTTAAATACCTTTTCTTTTTCCGCTCCAGCACATTGGCCTGCATAAACCCCGAGGCGGTCGTTCCCAGGCTGGCTCTCTCTGAATCTGTCGGGGCCAGCATCTGGGGCCCTGGCGCAAGCACGGATCTCAGTCTGGAGGCTAATGCCATAGCACTTAAGTACCTGAGTGACTCTCATCTCTCCCAGTTCTCGAAGGGGGGTGGACCAGCAAGGGCCCTGGCCGCTCACAATGCAGTGCTTTCGGGGAAGGCTGTAGTAGAAAAGAGTGCTGTGGGGCTGAGCATATTGTCTCCTAGCAACATGTCCTTTGCCACCAAGAAGTACATGAAGAAGTATGGGCTAATGGAGGGTGGAGAGAGCAGTGAAGAGGAGGGTGATGTCCTGGACGAAGATGGGGAGAAGAGAGACGAGCAGTTTAAATGCTCAGGGAACTTTGCTGTCGCACAAGCCGAGAAAGGGGAGAGAAGCTTGGTCCTTAAAAACATCACAAACGAGCCGGTCCATTCCATTCCCCTGCGCACCCAGAACTCTCCGGACACTCAGAGCCAGCTGCTAAGAGAGTTACGCCCCAAAATGCAGCTCCTCTCCCGCAGTACCAGGAAGAGCCCCCAGAAGGAGAACAATGCACCAGCAGCTCCAGGAAAACAGCAGCCCAGGCTAACAGAAACCCATGGGGCTCCAGGGACAGAGGAATCAGTGGGGAATTTTCTAGACCTGAGCCGGCTCCGACAGCTTCCCAAGCTCTTCTGATAGAGACTAATATATGAACAGCTAACAATGTGGAAGCATCAGAGCAAAATTGTTTGACATGTGAAAGCCTAGTCATGTACACAAGATGTTTGGAAAATGCTCTTCCAAATTTGTTTACAGCAGATTTTCTGCAGTCTATGAGTGGAAAAATGAATAGTTTGTTACTATTTGTTTTATTCAGGATTGGCATGGGCAAAAACTGTTCATGCAACATCAACTGTGCTGTAACATAGTGGCTGTGGTCACTGCAACTTGGAATGCTTTAACTTGCAAACTTTGAACTTGATTGTACATAAATTATTTTTCTACTTTACATTCTTTCAGTGTTTCGGCATGTCTTTAAGACTTCTTGCCACTCTGGGAATGGAAAATGAAGTTATGGTTGAGTAATATTTTTTAGAATAGGGCTGTCATTTCCTTTTTGTTCTCTGATGTCACTTCACTTGGAGCTGGTATAACAAGGCCTAAAACTTAGTCTCTAGTGTAATTATTGGAAATATGTTCTTATCTCGGGTCTTTTTAATTTAAGGGTCAAGTTTACATTTTAAGTGTGTCTGTGGTTGTGATTCATGATTTATCAGCAATTCCATTTGTTTTAAATCACTGCAGCCTTCAGCATTTCATCTTTGTATGGAACATGGGTTGCATTGTGGTGTCCAAATGTTTATCTATAATGAAATGCAAACATGTTGTAAGCATGCTGAGGGGAGGTTACCTCTGTCAAGGCTGTCTGTTTTATGATTTTGTTTGTTTGTGCCAATGTAGTACATTTTTGTTGATTAAGGAACACCAATTGTATGACAGTCTGAGAGGACCTTGGTAAGACTGGCTTTCCAAACAATAGCAGATGGTCAGAGAGGTGCATCTTCAAACAGCAGGTTTTACACTGTCTTGCAAATCAGGTTGCCGTGAATAAAATCAGTATTATAGCTTTATTTGAACGATTGTGAACATACCACAGTTGCCTATTTAAGACCACTTATTTGTTCATTTGTATGTGTTATCTGGATTGCTTCTGTATATGTATCATACATTAATACTTATTTTATGTGTTTAAATAAAGATCTACTTGATTCTTTTAAAGCTTTATCAGAAGGAGTTTGCTGGAATAAAGTGTCCTACTGAAAAAGTCATTTAATACCTCTTTATAAAGTGAAACGTTCTGTGACAATATTTTTGTATTATATACTTTAGATATCTAATAAGTGACTCCACTTGAATGCTCGGCAGGGACTGGAAAATTAATAATTTAAATAACTGAAGGAAGTGTATTACTTGGTTGAATTCACACTTCTACCACACAGAAGACTTCCTGCCAGCCCTAAATTTAAATATTTTCTTTCTTTAATTATTAAAATAAGCCTGCCACCCTCCATTAATAAACAATGGGATGGAGCATTAAATTTTTGTAAGGGTGTATAAGCTTGCACAAGAAAGTGTATGAGGTCATATTGGTGCTGGCATTTTAATAGCCTGTTCTTTGTCTTTGTCTGCCAGATTTGATCCAAATAAATCTATTAAACTTTTTAGGTACATTGTTAGTTAACCTTTGCTTTGCCTGTCTCTGAGGGAGGTAATTTTGTCTTTTGTAACAAATTTGAGTTATTTCAGTTCATTTGTTGATAGGATTGCTTGTTCTGTGTATGCACTGAAATGATGGAAACTACCATTACTTGCATATGGACTTGAATGGAAACCTGCCATCACATTGCTATGCTTTGGAATCTGGGTCTGAAGTATGGGGCATTGCTGGGGCACTGCTGGAGTCCACAATTGCCCCAGGAAATCAAATTTGGCAGATGCCTTCACTGCATATGAAACATATTGCTTTTAGTAATGTACTGCAGAGTTCTCTCAGCATCACTGTGTTTACAACATGCAGGCCATAAACACCAGGTTAAGAACCAATAAAATATGTTAGCAGCAAGTATTGATGGTAAAAGAAGTATGCAATCTCACAATACTCACCAACACCTCTTGATTAAAACAGAGATAATACTGTTATCTAGTCAAGTAGGAAATGGGCAGTTTATGGACGATAACTGGGATGGCTAGAGTGCCACCCAACCAAGTTACAGGCTGATGGGCAGCATACTGCCAAACATGTGAAGCTGAACGAATTAGACCCTGTTATGTACTTTGGTACAGAAACCGTCTGAGGTCTGAGACCTCTGTCCCTTCTGAACACAGAATTTTAATAAAACTTTGTATGACCATACAAAAACGACTTAAGTGTAGAGCTGACATCTCTGCGTTTGCACAGTCAAATTGTATTAACTAATTAAGGAGAAACTGAATGGCACTGGTTTGGAATAGAGCCTGTTTAGTAATGCGTAAGAGCTGCATCGTAACCTAGCGTCATATAGATAAACGTATACTGAGTGGAAGAGGGATATTTTACTCATGTGATCAGTATACTACTGACGTATGTGTATGTGTAAGTAGCCCACTTTTTTGTCCACTGAAAGTGTTTTATACACACTGGCTTTACAATATCGATGTTTACGACTCTATACTGAATAATGTGCCCAAAGTTTTAAGAAAGAATTCCTTCATTTAACAGTTAATGCAGTTGCACCGCTCTCCCACACGGGGCATTTTGTTGAGCGGAGAAGGTACCGCTTCCTTGTTCGACTCCCCCCTCCCTCCCTTCCCCTCCCTCACGGGAGTGTTTGTGTCAGTTGTAATCCTTTCCTCAGAACTTCGGCTGCAGCTGCACGGTCGACATGGCGACCGAAAAAATACGACGATATTTGCCTAAAAACAGCTGAAGATTGACCACGTTCAATCGGAGATTGTAAGTAGGAACGTCTATTGGCTGTACATTAGCTATGGTTTCCACCCTTTTAGAAAAAAAAATGACAAGCTTTCATTTTGTACAGCGATGGGTTGTGTTTTGAATGTGAGACACGCACACCGGGTGACATAGATGGCTAACGTTGACTAGCATGGATAGCTAGCTACCAAACCGAGCTTGCCGTTTCCTCCTTGTTCTGTCAAGAATAAAAACACGCATTGATACTTTATAATGAAGAATTTATAGTTTATTACGTGGCTATGTCGCTGATAGACTCGCATCTCTACTCTCTAGCCAGTTAGCTGATTAGCAAATTGGCTAATGTTAGCCAGCTAATTCACCAGTTGCAGCTATTGAACTAGCAAGATTAGTTAGCTCCCTACCTACATTTGTCGATGTGACTTGGTGTTGACTCAGCTCAGGACATGATTATGTTGCTAGTTAACTACAAATCAAATGTTAAGATTTGCTCGTTGCGTTACGTAGCTAAATTAGCGGTTATCAGCAACGAGCTAGCTAGCTAAGTTGCTTCACGTCGCTGACCCATATTGGAGCCGCAAAGAATTAGCTAGCACTAGTGTTAACCTAGCATAGATATACTTGGCTAGTAAGCAGTTTTGACACAGCTGACTGGTTTGCTAGCTAACTGACGTACTAGTATACGCGAGAGCATGTGGATGATTTAATGAACTACGGAGTAAACTAACGTTATGTACCTCACATGAAATTATTTAGTCCCCTGGCCAGTTAGCTGTCTAATACGAAGTATTTTACCCGCTAACGCCTATGTGTATCTAACGTTAGCAACATAACTAGCTAGGTACCCCATTGTTCGCAAGTTAACCTTAATTTAAATTTGCTTGCTACCTAAATTAAACTAGTTACCTTTAACGAGGAGCAGCAATTGAGTGTCTTGGCTAACTAACGTTAGTTAAAATGAAGTTGGAATGATGGCCTCTGGCTAGCTCATTTGTTTGCGTTAGCAAGATATCCCAGTGCCTTGGCCTACTTAACTAGCTAGCTAGCACCAAGTTGACAGTGTAGCTAAAATCATTTCTGGATGTTCCGACCAGCTCATATGATCCACAGAGATCGTGTCGTTGTGGTGCTGTGTCAGTATTAACAGGCTAGCAAACACATCACTTTACTTGCTGGCTTGCTATATCGTATGAGTCTGTCCCTTTGTCCCATCTGTTTTTAGGCCGCAGGCTTCCAGTGGGTTTTGTTTGCGATCTGGATGTATCTCGAGAATAATGCATCGTATCTCTGCTAATAATTCTTTGTGGTCTGTACATAAATAACGTTGTTAAATAACTAATATATTTAACTTTTATATTATTGACAATAAAGTAGTCAACATATTTGGTGGTTATGATTTTCCTTGCTATCTACTCCGTGAGCTATAATCGCGAAAGAATGGGTGGGGTGGCAAGCCAGTCGTTCCTTGATAGCTTGGTAGCTAGCTAATGTTATTTAGTAGCTACCTCGTTCGATGGTGATTTATTTTCAGCCTTGCAGTTTCCTGACGTATTACTTTTTGTTATGCGTTGTGTAACAATAAGCACGCACCTCAGATTTTAACTCAAAAAATAACCAAATTTTGGCCTCTTTCGTAACTCATGTTCGGTAGCTACTGACTTTTGCTCGTAGATGTGTCGTAACTGTGGTTATCCATGATGCTGTTAGTCTAGCTCGTATAACAGCGACTTTCTCAGGCAGCTGTTCGCTTTTAATTGGCGAACACTTAAATCAAAATCTAGATTGCGTAGTTGATGATCGGTAGGTTTACAAGCCAGCAACATTTTGTCGATTTTTTAAAAATAGATATGTTACATGTATGCGTACCGTTTATTTGGCGGTAACGGATAGGAAGAAGCGGCTGATGCCATTTGTATAATTCCTGGGAAGTTAGCAAAGTTGTGCCATTGTATCTATTCAGAGAAACTTTCGGTGACTGTTTTGTTACGTTCAACACATAATTACATCGTCATATAGAATGTTATGTTTTCCAAGTGGTGAACAGGTTTCCCACTCCTCCAGGTAAAGATGATTTACGAATCATTAGTGAATGATTTATTTACTGAATGGTTGACATCCACGCTGGAGTTCACTGGTTAGGTGGTAGCAGAACCATACTGCGTTTGTGTAACCGGCCGCATGAGGGAAAATGTTTCGCAAGGAAGGACAACCACGGTTGCTCAGGAACTTGGATGCATTTCGAGTGTACCGGTGAAATGCATTTACGAGGGTGTTTTTTTTTTTTTTTGGTCGTTCCGTCCTTTACATGTCTGAATATTTGTTGAAGACTGAGAAGTTTCTGAATGGAAAGTGCAAGATGAGTCAACTGTGAGAATGTTTTTGAATAAGAGGGGGCTTTCCAGCATTTTCATTTTCTCAGTTTTAAAACGTAATTTGTCTTGGGGCATTCTGAGCGTTTATATATGCTAACAGAATGTATTTAACCAAAAAGTGAATGAACTAGGATGCAGTTTAGACAGTGTAGCCCATGATTATGCCTTAATCATTTTTTTTTTCTTCCAGAGTTTGGTAGTCTTTGAACGTTTGCCTTACTTTTTAACTGCACTAATAAAGGACGGAGCTCCAGGAATGGTTGATTAAATGCTGTGCCTCCTGCTCTCATATTTGAAATGGTTGCAGACTGATGCAGTGCTCTTTGCCAAAACCAAGAACTGGGCAGCTCTGCTGTCAGTTCTTCTGGTATGTTATTTTGCATATCTATGACTTTCATTTAATTTGCTCTTAAAAAGCTCGCATTAGTATCTCAAGGTGGAATCAGTTGCGCATACAGCATTTTGTGCATGGTGTGAGCTTTTACATCATTAGTTTTACACTTTCAGTCTTTGGTTCACAGTTCCCCCACACAGTAATACATAGCCTAATTAAACATTTTCTGTGATTTTTCATGACATACATCAAACTGAAGTTTGGTGTGAAATCCAAAAACTACAATGTGAAGCCCACCACTGATGTAACAGACTTAACACATAGTATGTAATGTATTTTGTTTGAGGGACAAATATCACCACGGTCATATTCTGTGGCGGTTTTAAGGCAGCATTTTGTGTATCTGTCATTTTTTCCCAAGCCTGTACTCTGTAACTGCCTGCTCCTGTCTGTGAGAGTAATGTGAAAAATCAGAGGCCATAAAAGTAGATTTTATTTAAGCTGTAGAAACCTAGGCATCCATGAATGCTAAATTAAATGTATATGCATTGAATCCCTTGTGCTTATATATTTCAGTTTACTTGCAGTTCGAAGTGTGTGTTGCCAAATTAATGTCAATGTTGAAGAGAAAATACATTTTTTCCATTAGGCTTGCTGAACATTTTACTCCAAACACCTGCACAATAACGCTTTTGCACCCCATATCCCTAGATTCAATTCAGAGAAGGTGTTGCATTGATCCAGTGATCTCTAGATCTGTAGGATGGGGTGATAGTCAAGACAAAACACTCATTTGAAAATTTGTGGATCTGTACATTACCTGTCAGAACTAATGTTTGTGAACAAGCAGCATGTCTAGAATGTCTGTTAAAACTCAGTTCACAGCAATATGTAATGTCAGCATACTTTATTAATGTCTGACTACACAGCCCTTCTCAGAATAGAACATTGAGAACATCAGTGAAGCAGGACTAAAAAATGTAGAAAGTCATTTGGGTTAAAGGAGCAAACATCAAAAGAGTATAATACCCTAATTCGCATAATTTCCAGCAGGTTAAATATCAGTCAGAGAAGGGTCTGATTGACAGAACTCGCACTTGGATGAGACACCAGATTTTCTGAGACTTGAACATAAGAATGTATATGAATATGACTTAAATCTGGGTAAGCATTCTTCTGCCTTGTATACAGTGAATTTCAAAAGGTAGTCATGGGCTTTTCGCAGGAAGTTAAACTACAGCTTGTTGTTTTTTGTGTGGAGATGCAAAAAAATTGACATCAAACAAATGGTTGCACACCCCTTACTGCACCAAGAAAGGCCAGTGGCAAATGAAGATCAAATAAAGATCTCATCACAAAAATGGAAACGGGTCATCACTGAGGATGAACTGCCATTCAGAGGCTTTCTGAGTATAATGCTGCATAAAAAAACCTGTAGACAGCAATCTGATAGCAGCAGTCTCTATGTCAATGGCAGAAGCCCCCGAGGACCCTCACTGCACACTTCTGCCCTCTCCCCTCTTTCAAATCTTCGTCTTCCTCACAGTATTCCAGGACACTGTATTCAAGAGTGGCCGATTGAAAGTGTCTTAGTTGAAAGGTGTATCCTTTTATTGGAAAAAAGAATGTTTCTTGGAAGGAAATTGAATGGTTCTGGCTTTTTGAAACACCATCTTAGTATTTGTGCTCCTGAATTTTGAACTGTGGCCTAAGCGTTTCCACAGAGGAGCACGTGCTTCTAGAATAAAGAAAAAATTGCTAGCACAAGAGCGCTGAGATGTTAGCCTCGCTTGATGTGAGTCATCTTCATGTTTTCTGATCCTTCAAGGGCAGCTGTGTCAGTGGTTGAGTCGGTGAGCATGTGACATTTCACATTAGGTGTTTTAATGGTCTGTTAGTCTCTTTGCATAAAAGCATTAGCATATTATGAAGAGTGGTGTAAAACTACTATTCTTGACCCTACAGTAATGTTTTCATCTAGCAATTTTTAGCTCGGTAGCAAGTAATGACATTACTCCAACTAAAAAATGACACCCACACCTGTTCCCTTGATGGCAAGTGTTTGGCAATAACTTGAATGATGGGTTGCCAACTCTTGTTACTTAACATGTGATCAAGCTGGTTTAGTTGGCTTTTGCTTTATGACCAAACTGCAGGAATGTTTATCTAAATTCCCTTCCTGGTAGAGGGCAAGCTGGTAGTCATAAGTTGATTGATATACATGTTCTGTCTCCCCGTTTGACTGCTGAAGCTGTCTGCTGTCTGATGTTGAGTGCAGGGGATTGCAGCAGGCACTTAATTGTTTATCAGATAGAACTATCATACCGTCTCACTGAAGCATGTTGTGTCAAGTGTAGTGGATTATTACAATGTTTGGAGAGCAAACAAAAACATCAGCCTTACTTAATGGCACTGTGACCAAAATCCCTCAGTTGTGCTGTAAAAGAATTTAAATGTTCTGCAACATTGCACATTTCCTTTTCCAGTTACTTGTATAACTGGTAAAACTACATTACTTAATATTGTTACCCTCTCCTGAAAGTTTTAGTAGTTTCTAAAAATGAATTTTTACGTGTTTGCTTATATAGATTTGTTCCAATGTCAGGTTTTTTGTGAAATTCATTAATGCATGTGTTGTTCCTCAACAGCCATACAATAATGGTGGCTTTAAATAATTTGTATTAAATGCAACCCAAAAATGTTTCAATCACGTGGACATGAGTCAAAATGTTGTTTTTACCTATGATCCACGTGGGTGTACTGGTATGCTACATATAAAGGAAGTCATGTGTTGGGTTTGTTTTTCCCTATTTGCATGCGTAGCTGGAAGCCGAGAGCCTTGCGAAGACCAGCAGGTGTCAGAGTATTCAGTAGAAATGGGCGATTTTTTGTGATGTTTCCCCAGCCTGGGGAAACATCACAGCAAAACCATATTGTTTTTTATTATGACTGATTAATCGTTTAAATCATTTAAAACATTTTAAATAGCAAACAATTGTAAGGCAGCCTTTTGGCCCACTCGTTTGTGATACCTCACCCAGGCTGTACCAACTAAGCAGGATGGTGACCTCAGTAGTGAGAATGAAGATTTGTTGAATTCCCAACTTTTGGTGACACTTTCTTCCAACAAAGTTGATGGGTAACATCAGTCATTGATCCCCTTTCTTTACATTTGAACACAAAAAATTGCCGAACAGCTGCAGATTTTGTGGTAGGAGATTGTTTATCCACTGTCTCTGTGATCTTATCTGATAGGGGTTAATTATGCATAACCCCTGAACTGTTATTTTCCACACTTTTGTGTCGGAACAGTGAGCAATTACATCGTAATTTGATCCTCCGCTGTTGGTTACGTGTGGCAATAAACGTAGGCAGTTCTGTGTACAATAGTTTGCCTATTCCTTTTGCTGTTGACTGTGGTGTCTGAAAACGTGTGCAGCTTTCACCCTAGGTAGCCCTGGCGAGCACAGTGGAAATAAAAAGAATGTTCTTTTTACCACTAGCAGGGTTTCATACCACAACTAGTACACAATTTGATTGCATAGCACTGATTACTATGATGAATACGTACAGATATCTACGGAAGCATGTTTTGACATCACGATTTCTGAAAGTAACGCTGGTGATACGTTCAGAAATGACTGTATCTGATATTATCAGCTATCCGCCCAACCCTAATTTTCCAGTGAAAACGTATGTAGGACCCTCTGTCATACAGAAATGAATTTGGAAGAAATTAACAATGACAAATCCTTAATGACCAGACAGGCTCCTAGTTCAAGTCTTTGATGGCCACAGTCCATTTGGTAACACATGTTAAATCACACATTTGATGGTTGTAGTTGTATTTGATGAAATGAAAAAAACCTAGGTCATTGTGGTCCTTAATATCAAGAAGCACCATTATTGGCATATTGTGTATATTGAATTATCAACTTGGTGTGGATATGGTGTACATATGTTTGTGGATGCAGTGGTGTTGTCTCAGAGGGTAGGTGGGTAGGTAGGTACTGTAACCATGCAGGTTTTAAAAGTGAGTCAAGCAGGCTGTCTAGCAGCAGCGGGTATATATAGTCATGTAATACTAACTCAGCTTGGCAACTTGGGTGCTCACAGGACACAGCACATTTCTGCTGGATTTCTTCTGGAAGTGGGGGTGTGTTACATCACCGTCTGGGTAGCAGGTGGAGCAGAACAGAAGGTCAGGCCCTCTTGGACATGCTGGGGAAGTCCGTTAGATTTACTGGCCCCTTGTCTTAATTTCACGTATGAAGTGAAAGTGGCCTGTTGTGGGCTGGAAGTATAGGGTATTTAAACGAACATCTGCAAAGTTTATTTTTTATGGCAAATTATGTAGTGACTGTTTTGCATCAGTACGACATAAACAGAAGGTCCAGACAAACCTAATCACTTGGATGGAAGAATGGCCTGGATAGGGAATTCATGATGGAATTTGCGGTCATATTATTTTATTACGCTTTGCCTGCCCTACGTTTTGTTGTTCGCATAGAAGCAAAGCCAGCTGTAATGGAGAGGCAAGTGCACTTCTAAAATGGCTAGTAAAATTCACCACATTTGATCACTTTATCCTACCATACTGAAAGTGTAATATAGTTAGCTTAGCTAAGTGCAGTGAGCTTGTCATTGTACGTGCTTGTGACAAATAGTGTTCAGGAGAGACAGTATGTGTCTCTAGCCTTTCCAGCAGCATGGTAATGCTAGTCCATAATACATCACTCGGTTTATTGTTGCAAACCAAAAACTTGCTCAGCATACAGGAAGTAAGGCGTATGTCATGTCTAATGTAGCGTTCCTAACACAATTTAGTTTACCCACCCAAGCTCTGACTCATTACCCTGGATGCTTTCAGAGGGATTGTTAAGGCTTGTCCACCAAGGAAATGTAGAGCTACACCTACTGCTTTAAGGCCGTTGTTGATTGAGATGATGTCCTGGTGACTGTCTGTTCCTATTTCACTGTGAACTTCCTTCTTTCACACCTGAGAAAATGACTGTGCTGGGTTGCGTATAATTTTACAGGTATTAGTTACTTAAGATGGATTCCTTGTTTGCTAATATACAGAGACAGGTGTTAAGCACTCCCCTGGGATGTCACTGACCGGGGTATGTGTTTTTGAAATGTATATTTTGTACAGCTAGGGTTTCCCGCAGTAATGGAGGGAGGACCAAGGAAATGTCCTGCCTTTCCTTCCAGTAATGTGCATTGCAGTATATATTTACAGCATAAAGAAGGGAATAGGTGTTTTCCAGTTGCCCACGCCTGGCGCTTCTGATCTCAGTCCAAAGGCAAAGGCGTGACGCTGCCTCTCTCCTGTGTGTCAGAACTGGCACTCACGTGTGCGTCGTGAGGGTCTGAGCGAAGCGCTCGCTTGCCTCTGTTCATCTGTGCCAGGGCGTTTCCTCTTCCTGTTTTAACACACACACACACGCGCGCGCGCACACACACACACACACACACACACACACACTTCCTCCTCCTGCCTACGCCAGTATCGCAGGGATTGTCTGAGGTCTCTGCCTGCGTCCAGATAAGGAGAGATGGTGAGGTGTGTCCTCTGTGGGCTATATTTAGCCCACTGGAAGCCCTGTGGAGGGGAAAGAGCACCTAGCTGTGACATCAGGTGAAGCAGGGCGTGGCGGCACGCGGTCGCAGTTTCGGTGCTGCTCAGAAGAGGAACTCCCGCAATGACGGGACTCTGTGGCAGTATGTCGCACAAACACCCAGAGAAGAGATAAGCTGCCCTTGCTTTTGCATGTTACGCGTGCGTCTATTGGCAGAGATTCATGGAAAAGTGCTGGCTTTAAGCAAATTTTCTGGCGTTGTGGTTTTTTTTTGGCTCCCGTATAAGAACAGCCGCTGACTGTTCCTGGTAACTGTCAGTTGCTTGAGGGATCAGAACGGTACAGAGCAGATCTAGGACCTGTCTCCACCTGCTTTGAGCACACTTAAGGAAAATGGTTTTGCTCTCTGGAGGATAATGGTCATGAAGGTAACTGTGATGCAGTGTAAATTGGATATCTGGGTAATCTCTGTAGTTTTAAGTTGAATCAGTGGTGCTCGGTTTTAGCTGAAGACCAAGAGAGATCTGCTGATACAGTCAAACCTGTACATATGGAAATATTTTGGTCTTAATGATTTACTTGCATCTGTTATTTTTCTCTGCTTTTCATACAGTAATTGTTTTAGCAATATTGTCTTTAATGACTAAAAGAGTACTTTTGTCACACCTTTGAAAGCTTTATAGGGGAGAAATCTACTACTCTCTGTTTGCCTGTCCGTTCTCATCTGTCATTTCTTGCCTTGCTCATTAAGTCCTGGGTGTGCTACTTCCTTCATGGGTTACATGCTTTTAACTGGCAGACGGGTTTTCGCTCAGTTGCAAATGTGTATGTACATCTCCTTCAGGCAGGTTTGTGTTAGTCACAGCGTAACATGATTTATCCAGTCATTTCTCTCTCTCTCTTTTCGCGCAGGATATGCATATCTTTCACAGCGTGATTAGTCATGTGAAATTCTTCATTTAGGTATGCAAATGAACTCCGTATTGCAGGATATTTCTTTTCGGCTTAATTGTAAATGGCCTGAAGTCACATTGTCAGCCAGTGTAGATTTCAGAAGTCCTGAAGAGGCTGCTCAGATCCAGACTAGCTGTTGAAATGATTGGTGCAGTGGTGATGAGAGTCATACTTGCACTGGGTCTGGAGCCCTGGAATTCTCCTTGCTGAAGTGCTCTTGTTATTGGCTGAATGACTGTTTTATAAATAGGGCCTGCAACTCATCCGCTTGTTTACTCTTCAGCTTGGCATTTCATGAGCACTGCCGTGGGGCAGGGCAGCACGGGTGTAGCGCTCTTACAGAATGCAGCACTTCTCACTGCCAGGCCGATTTGTCCTCTCGTGGAAGTAGTGGGGTGAACTGGGGCTAATGGTACATACGGCCTCAGCGTGGTGACTGCAAGGTGCAGTCAGCTGGACTGTGGCGGGCATTGGAGCAGTGTTGCCTTTGCATGCTGAAAAGGGGCCATCTTTTCCTGACTTAAGTTCTGAGCAGATAGAATGTTGGACGTTTGTGCATATGGTAACAGTACTCTCTCTCTCTCTCTCTCTCTTTCTCTTTCAGGTTATATACTTCACACTGTGTGCTGAATGTCCACAATGTTTGAAAATATTTAAGAATATTGATGTTTGGAAGAGTTTTTTTGATTCCAGTGGAATCTGTAGGATTTTTTGTTTCTTTTTGTTTTTAAAAAAACAAAAAAGCTCACTCTTACACACATACACATACACACAAAAAAAAAAAAACCATATACGCTCAAGGGAAAAAACGACAAGATATCGAGACGCAGTTCCTGCATAGCCCACATCCGTTACCATGCCCGTACAAGCTCCACAATGGACGGAATTTCTCTTGTGTCCGATCTGCACCCAAACGTTCGAGGAGACCATCCGCAAGCCCATCAGCCTGGGCTGCGGCCACACTGTCTGCAAGATGTGCCTGAACAAGCTGCACCGCAAGGCCTGCCCCTTCGACCAGACCGCCATCAACACTGACATCGAGCAGCTGCCGGTCAACTCTGCCCTGCTGCAGCTGGTCGGCGGACAGGTGAGAAGGAGAAGATACAGACTCCGCCCTCTTTCTTTCCTGGGCTGCTTTATTGACAGAACTGTGTGTTTGAGCGGGCTCTGCGTTTGTGTTGCTGGGCAAACACTGCTGCTGTCATTGTCGATGTCTGTTAGGGGATACCGTCTCATGTCTGTCTGCCTCTTGCTGACACCATGGAAACATGCAATCATGAAAACCAGTCTTGGACACAAGCTTGTACTGGCGTAGAATGCCTTTTCTGGGACTGGCGGGTATTGGGTGTTTAAGAGTTGACTCTGTGGGTGCTGATTTTTAGATGGGTTTTGTTTTGAGGAAAATGGTGCTGTAAAAGCATGGCTGATTTAGTTTCAAAAACGAGTCCCTTAAATCCCTGTGGGGTTCTTTGACTGTTTAGAGGTGGTCCTAAGAGTGATAAAAAGTAGTATTGGGGGGGGGGGGGGATATTTTATATCCATCATGAGGGTGAAACTGCAGATGATCTGCTGGACCACATTTATTGTTTAATGGCTTGTCTGAACCGCAGTATAGTTTAATGGACTCAGGGCTTGTTTACCTGGAAGTACTTCCTGCTCTTTTTATGCGGCAGTCCAAACACATGAAAGGGTTGAAAACCCCTATTTTTAAGACTTATTTTCCGCAGCCTGACTCACTGTTGACTTTTAGCACTCATTCAAGCAGAGGAATTCAGGGAGTTTCCCCTTCACCTCAACTGCTTTCATCTTATTTCTTCCTCAGTGAGAAAGTACCAGAATTCTGAGCTAGTTTTGTTGTTTGTCACCTCAGTCAGAGAAGCTTGGGGTATTGAGCGGAAACGTTTTTAGCAGCGTGTGGGGGATGTTTGAGCTATTGCAATGTATATGATGCGTCCATCTCGAATTACACATGGTCTTTAAGAGGACGGCGATGCCACAGAAGCAGTGATTCACCTCAACAAAAGACATAAAGTGGAGCGGGAGCGGGAGGGAGAGGAGAGGCGCCCCTCCGGAGGTGTTTGCTTGCGCCGTTTTGGGAGTCGTGTTTCACGAGGTCTGAGGCAAGGTCTGGATAATGGTTGTTCCGGCCGGGTTGAGTTTCAGACAGGGGTGACGCAGTGTTGTGGGCCGGCGGCCTCTCTCGGCCCTCTGTGATACTGGCAGCTCCTCCCTCCACGCCGTGCTGTGTGTGCGCGAGAGTGTCACAGCCTGCTGAGTCATCAGAGGCGCCCAGGAGGAACACACAGCCAACAGTCCAGCCCCCGTACAGGAGTGTATGATACGTGCAGCCGAGACAGACCTTTACCTTTATGACTGTCCTCAGAGGAATGTCGAGTCCTGTCTCTGTGCTCCTCCTCTTTATTGTAGGACTCTCCGGGCCAGTAGAAACACGAGGCTTTAAATGCATGGTTATTGTGGTTGTGGGATACTTTTGGCCTGGAGGGAAAATGTCTTACAAATAAGTGCGTTGTACAGCTTTGAACCAGTACAAGTGGTTTCAGCCCTCTGTGGAGTCTGGATTGTTATATATAAAGAAATGAAAACCAGGGGCCCTTTCTGTGACCTTTCCATGTTATGTGTTGGTGTAGTTGTAGCTACATTTCAGTAAATATGAAGTAAAATGGACTTTTGCCATTTATGCACAAATTTCCTGCCTTTATATGTAGCCACCACACATAAACATTGACCACAGTGGTTTGTTTGGTGTGAAGGTTAGTTGGGCAGTAAGGGGACAGTGTTTCAAGTGATACTGCATCCACACAAAGTGGGAATGTTCATTGTCTAAGGAGATTGCTCAGGAAAGCACAGGAAGTGTTGCCACTCATTGTAGAGGTAGGATTCTGCTGCTTTCTGTTTCCAGCTACCTTTATTACTGGCTTTCCAGTGATTAGAGATTTTAATATACTCGTAAACTGTGAACACATGTTTGAGCTGCCTAATAACGAGATTAAAGATCCTGTGCGCTCAAAATTGTCATAGAGAAGCATTAAAATGTGTTTAAAATGTCATTGATATTGATCCTGTACATATTCATCTCCGTTTCAGAGGAATAAAAATATATATTTCACTATGACATTTGTCTCCTGAGAATCGTTTATGCATTATTGTGTTCAGTTAATAAATATCATCCCAATATAATTATGTCCAAACTAAATAGGTCTGTATATCCACCCACTAATTTGTATGCTCAGGCTGTTTCTTTGAATTTCATATTTCACAGCAATTTATTTTATGGCTTGCAATGCTGTTGCATGTCATTTGGAAGTGCACTTTACCCCCCATTATGTAAGCCATCCTCATAGCGGACCCTGGTGATTCCATCAAGGCCATCTCAACAGTTTTGCTTCTTGGTGTCACATGCCTCACCATGTTAGTCAGATCGAAAAAAAGGGTCCCCTACACAGTGGGCTATTCCTGTTAAAGATTTTGACACTAATTTGTAATTGATTTTACATGGTTTTTGTCCCTTAATCGTTCTTTTAAACTGAGGGAATAATTCTTGCTGGCCTTTAACAGTGATCCAGGGTTCTGCTTTCATTGTCCAAGTCCTCAGTCCTGTCTTGGCACTACTGCTTATTTTGCCTGAGGGGTAGATACCGCATCATATTGCATATGGGGATCAGAAAACTACTACAGAGTGTATTCAAACTGGGAAATGACTGTTAACCAGCATACTGTTTAAACAGGAAATCCTCTCCATGTTCTTGTGGTCATTTGGTGTTTTATTATAGACTTTGGTATGAATCAGTGGTATGACCTCTGGAGGGAAACATAAAGCCTGATAAGTCACAGGCCAATGAAATGCCCTATTTTTAATAGTCCAAAGACTGCTTAACACAAGTGCCAAATTCTGCTCTAAGTGATGTTTTGTGACGAACGCAGTGCATGGGATCCTCGTCTTTTCTTCATCCAGCTCTGGAAGTGTGATATTGAGAAATAGTCACTATTTTTGTAGCTGAGAATATATGCGGTTGAGGTGAGTTTGCAAGGGTATTTTGGACTACACAGTGGGTGTTAAGAAGGCGACGTCTGTCAAAAGAAAGGGACCGTTGAGCTAGCTGTTTAAAGGGTCTTTTATTTCTGGGAGTAAAGCACTGGAAGTGTGTTTCACAGTTTTTTTTTTTTTTTTAATTTTATTTCGCTTTGCTCACAGGTGCCCAAACAGCAGCCCCTCACCCTGCTAACAGGTGCGGAAGACACCAAGCACTATGAGGAAGCCTGCAAGTGCGTGGAGGAGCTGGCGCTCTACCTCAAACCCCTCAGCAGCACCAGAGGTGAGCCGGGCCTGTCGGCCAAAGGCCCGTTGGAGATAATCCTTTGCTCGAAAAAGGCAGTGCCTGTGAAGTGGAGCTAATGAGAGCATGGGGCTGTCCAGCCTAACCGCGCGCCTGCGTGCGTGTGTGTGTGTGTGTCCAGCAGGTGTGGGCCTTAACAGCGCCGCCCAGAGCATGCTGAGCCGGCCCATGCAGCGCAAGCTGGTCACGCTGGTGCACTGTCAGCTGGTGGAGGAGGAGGGCCGCATCCGGGCCATGCGGGCGGCCCGCTCCCTGGGCGAGCGCACTGTCACCGAGCTCATCCTGCAGCACCAGAACCCCCAGCAGCTCTCCTCCAACCTGTGGGCTGCCGTGCGCGCCCGCGGCTGCCAGTTCCTGGGGCCAGGTAAATATGGGGCTTCCGTTTAGCAGGTTTCAGCTCATTATCTTCTATGAAGTAAATGAGCTTTTTCTGTCAATAAAAATGTATATAATTATCAACTAAATTGCCATCCCACCTCATTTTTTTTTGAATGTGTAGCACTTTTGAACATTACATAAAGAAATTTGAATGTCGATGACCACACGAGAACAAGCATGAGGATCTGAACCTGTGGGTGACAGCGTAGTGTAGTGGTAAGGAGCAGGGCTTGTAACCGAAAGGGCAAGGTACTTAACCCACATTTGACTCAGTAGATATCCAGCTGTGTAAATGAATAACATGTAAAAATTGTAAGCTATGCAAGCTGCTCTGGATAAGGGCGTCTGCTAAATGCCTGTAATGTAATGCAACCTTTAGAGCTCCCTTCCTTAGCTTACTGCTGTTGTACATTCTGAACCTCCGAATGTCATGTGATGTACCAAACACAAATATTACACTGAGTAGAGATGATGAGAATCCAATTACGCAACTCAGTCGAAAAGGGACATTTTGTCAGTGTTAGAGCCAGCGAGTGCTTTGATTACCTGAAAGCAATGAAGAGCGGTGACATCATTGGTGTAAAGGGATATTCAGAGGTTTTCTTAGCAATGGGGAAGTGTGATCGGGGGCAGCAGTAGGCATGTGATATTTTGCTGGGTTTCTTACTGAAAGGTCAGGTGTGAAAGTGTGTATTTCCCCCAATGGAAAGGTAAAGCTGTGCACGTTCTGTATTGCAGCCATGCAGGAGGAGGCCCTGAAGCTGGTGCTGCTGGCTCTGGAGGACGG
Source organism: Megalops cyprinoides (assembly GCF_013368585.1). Classification (NCBI taxonomy): domain Eukaryota; kingdom Metazoa; phylum Chordata; class Actinopteri; order Elopiformes; family Megalopidae; genus Megalops; species Megalops cyprinoides. The sequence goes on from NC_050584.1 coordinate 46,174,292, forward strand.
TTCTGCTCTGTCCAGGAAGGTGCTGGTTCTGTTTGTGGTGCAGAGGCTGGAGCCGCGCTTCCCTCAGGCCTCCAAGACCAGCATCGGACACGTGGTGCAGCTCCTCTACAGGGCTTCCTGCTTCAAGGTACTTTCCCCCACACCCTCCGCCCCTCGTCCCCATCAGCACGCCGAGCGGTACCCCCGAACCAAGTGCTGCCCAGTTGTCCGTCCCGTGTAAACTGGCCCAGGGGGGAACTGTGATGTTTTTTGCTCGTGTCCCCCCCCCAGGTGACGAAGCGTGACGAGGACTCGTCCCTGATGCAGCTGAAGGAGGAGTTCCGCACATACGAGGCGCTGCGGCGCGAGCACGACTCGCAGATCGTGCAGATCGCCATGGAGGGCGGCCTGCGCATCGCCCCGGACCAGTGGTCCTCCCTGCTGTACGGAGACCAGTCCCACAAGTCCCACATGCAGTCCATCATCGACAAGGTAGGAGGGGCCGTGTAGCGCAAGTAGGAGCACTGTAGGAAAAAAAATGCGACCACACTCCCAGGGGTTTTAAATTTGCCAATTTCATCTCTAGTCGTTGTAAAAAACAAAATAGGCACTATTAAGGTTTGAAATGTAACGGATTAGCAATATATTACGTTACGTTCATTTAGCACATGCCCTTATTCAGAGCGACTGCCGGCGTAGAAGAACAGAATTGCATCCACCTAAGCTAAATGAGCTATGTGGACTTAAACATTACAACTAACAAATATTGCCAGACCAACCCAGTAATCTTCTTCTTTACTTGCACCTTTTTCTCCAGTCAGATAAACCTGGTTCACTTCCCAGTCATGAGGATGATCTCAATATCTGTTTGTAGACTCACATACAGAAATATCTTCAAAGCTTTGAGTGTTGTTGGGCAAAGATGAGCACTGGTTGTTTGAAGTGCTGCCAGTTTTAATTGAATCAACAGTCAGTGAACAGTTATTAATGTTTACAGTTTTGAGCCATGTCAACTCGTGGTAAGAGTGCTCTGTTTTCACGCTGAATTACAAACACCTTTCCGTACGTCAGAGGCAGAGTTAGAATTTAATATCACATATTGTTAAAATATTCAAATTTCTGTTGAAATCTGAGTGACAATTAGTAGCAAAGTTGCTTTGCTATATGACAGACTGCTTACTGTTTGTTCTTTGTTAATCAAACATTATGCCATTTTCTTGATAATTAGGTCCTTTTTTACCTTGTGTATTTGCAGTAGCACGTGACCACATGCATTAACAGGTCAAAATAACTCCCCTACACAACTGTTAAGCAACACAAATAACATCTTTTGATGTGGAAAAGATGTTTCACTGAAAATATAGAATAATCAGCTATTACAAGCCATTTTATATTTGACAGTATATTCTTTAGAAATGTTTTTTTTCCAGGAATGGGCAGAGAAACCTTACCGGATCCAGAGAAGTGTGCAGTGTCATAGGATAGCTTTCACACCCTGGCTCCAAGCATTGTGGCGTTACTTAAATGGGGCCTCCACCTAAAATTCATTGGAACCTGTTTTCATTGGCTTGCGAACAGCTTGTAATTCTACATAGATCTGTAAATAATTGGCTTGTCTCACGGTGTAAAAATATAAATCTCTCAATGATTCGCAGATTTGTGCTGCAGCGCTGCATGCAAAGCTCTTTCAGTGTAGCCCGTTCTCGTCCGGTGGGATGAACCGCGTATTTACAGGCCGCAGCGGACCGATGCGCGGCTGGCGCAGGAAGCATTCACTAGAGGGTGCCAGAATATCTGCTGTCTGCGCGTGGAGCGTGGAACCGGCTGGCTGGGTACTGACTCTGACTGCACTGCGCTTTCTGTGTGTGTGTGTGTGTGTGTGTGCGCGCGTGTGCGTGTGTGTGTCAGTTGCAGACACCGGCGTCATTTGCGCAGAGCGTGCAGGAGCTGACCATCGCCCTGCAGCGGACGGGAGACCCGGCCAACCTCAACAGGCTGAGGCCGCATCTGGAGCTGCTGGCTAACATCGACCCCAGCCCAGGTCAGGCACAGAGAGAGGCACAGACACACCACTCGCACACTCCCACACACTTATCTAATACTCAGCCATGAGACCATGTAAGAGCCTCACTCGCTGACAGTGATCCAGGCCTTGTTATATGGATGAGAATAAAGAAAAGTACAGTTTCAGTCTGGAAGTTAATGCTGTCTCCTTTCTCCTTTTCACCTAGTCATTATAGACATTGTAGATAGGCCAGTTAAGTGATTGTGTCTCCTGGGTTGTCATTTTAAAGAGATGCATGGAGTAGAAGCTCAGTGATGTCTGAAGCACCATAGAGGAGTGCTTTCTGTAGTACTGACTGGCTCCCTGCTCTTGTCCTTCCCAGACGCACCGCCTCCCACCTGGGAGCAGCTAGATAAGGGCCTGGTGGCGGTGAAGACCGTGGTCCACGGCCTGGTCGACTTCATCCAGAACCACAGCAAGAAGGGAAGCGACCAGCAGCAGGTTTGTGACCCCGCTCTCTGCAGGGCTTGTATGTGGTCTCACTCGCCTCACCCTCCCCAGCAGCCGAATGACCGCATCTTTCCTGTCTGCAGCCGCCTCAGCACAGCAAGTATAAGACCTACATGTGCCGGGACATGAAGCAGAAGGGCGGGTGTCCGCGGGGGGCCAGCTGCACCTTCGCGCACTCGCAGGAGGAGCTCGATAAGTAAGCATTCTTCAGGCGCATCCCATTGGCCGAACATAGAGTAGGGCTGCTGTGTAGCTTAGCGGTAAGGAGCAGGACTCGTAGCCTGGAAGGGGCACTGCTGTTGTACCCTTGGGCAAGGTACTTAACCCAGAATTGCCTCAGTAAATATCCAGCTGTATAAATGAGTAACATGTAAAAAAACTGTAGCATATGCAAGTTGCTCTGGATAAAAGCGTCAGCTAAATGGCGATAACCTAACGTAATGGAATGAACCTGGGTTCGCATCAGAACTTTAGCTTACACACCCTTCCCTCGCTCCCCCCACAGGTACCGCAAAGTGAACAAGCGCCTGGCGGCTCGCCGGCCTCTCAGCCAGTCCCTCACCCAGCTGAACGAGGTGGGGCTTCCCTGCTCGCCAGGCCTCCTGCCCGAGGACGGCGGTGCCGTGGAGGGGATGGGCCGTAAGCCGTCCGCCATCGTCAACGGCATCACGGCGGCGGGGCCCGGCTCCACGCTGACACAGCTCATTTCCCGCGGCACCGACCCGGCATATGACACGGGACGCAAGTCTGGGAAGATGGATCCGGTCAGCCAGAGCGTGCCGGGATCACCCCCAGACTCGTGAGTAGAGAAACGCCACAGGCCTGCATATTCACCCCACACATCCCTCATTCCTCTAGACCACAGTTTCCTCCCCTCCCCATTGTGTAATTCTCAGCTCAACTTCAACTTCGGTGTGCTGTTCATGCAGACCCCCGTCAGACTGACATCGCTTCTCTTTTCAGCCTGGACTCTGTCCCCAAATCTGTGATGACCATGAACCCCCATGGCATGTCCCATCCCAGGATGGCGGCTGAAAACCTCCCCATGCACAAGCAGCTGCCAGTGGTTCCGAGGGGACCCCAGATATACCCCCAGCAGCAGCCCGAAATCTTCTACCCCGAACCCCGGGCACCGGCTTCTGCATCACAGTATGAATCCTCTCAGTATCCCACAGGTGAGAGACACTATCCTTTTACTCTAGTGATAATCACATCTTTACATCATAACAAAGATTTGAGCATTTGTCAGTAACTTTTGCATATTTTTTTCTGTCAAAGCCACACAATACTTTTAAAAGTTTTGACCTGATTATAAACTGCCAGTAAGGTTTTTTACAGAACTACATTTTAGTTGTCTATTTTAGGTTCCTTTGTGTAGAACATGTCTAAACAAGTTGCAAATGTAGGAGGCGGCAAATGACCATAGTTAACATGATTGTATGAAAACATTGTTAAGCATGTAAATTGTTTTGTGGTAACAATAAACTGGTCTAGCTCATTTTTTTCACCATGGTTGTACATACAGTACTAGTCAAAAGTTTGGACACACCTGATAAAGATAATGGGGAAGCATGCATTCAGAGACATTTTGATCTAATGATCTTATGCTTAAATGCTTGAAATTGTTTTTTAGGCATCAGCTTTGCTATTTACATGTGTCTATGTATGAATTTCTTTACTAAAACATATTTTGGCTTCTTTGAAGAATCAAAAATATGAGTTTAGATTTGTTTAGCGCTTTTTTGGTCACTGTATAATTCCATTTGTTGTTTCATAGTTTGGATGTCTTCACTATTATTCTAATGTTTGGAAAATGATTAAAAAAGGAAAAACCCTTCTGTGAGTAGCTTTGTCAAAACTTTTGACTGGCACTGTAAGCTAGCAGTCTGTATTAACATTTGCCGTTGTGTGTGCCCTCCCTCCAGGCAACCCGTACCCCTACCAGCCCTCGCAGTACGTCCAGCAGCGCTTCATCCGCAACGCCCCCCCACCCAGCGAGCCGGGCATGCCCCCTTACCAGGACCCCTACCCGGGCCCCTACGTGCCGGAGCGCCAGTACCCCTCCCCGCAGTCGGGCCACCAGTTCTCTGCCATGACCCAGCATGTGTACCCCCCTCACTACGACAGCCGCCGTCACTCCCCCTACCCCGGGCCCCCGCCCCCGCAGTCCTTCCCGCCGCGCGACGAGCCCGTCAGGATGAGCCCCGTGCCTGTGGACATGCCCCCTCCGCCCCCTCCTCCGTCGGCGGGCTCCCCCTACCTGCCGGAATCCTCTCGGGAGAGGTACCCTCCGGAAGGCTACTACCCCGTCGGTCCCCACCCCGGCCAGATGAGGTCCTACACCACCAGGGTGAGTGGCTTTAGCACACACGCAGTCGAGGATAAGCAAGAGAGTAGATATTGGTGGTTTCACACTGATTTCACCACCTCATTGCATGATGATAAAACAGCAATTTTCCAAAAACATGAATGTGGTTTTCATATTTCAGAAGATGATTGATTTAAGACGATTTACAGCTTGCAATGCAATTGTAATTTTCAGATATTACTTGCATGTAAATACATAACCGGAACCCATACAGGAAGCAGAAGGATGTACAGTTGTAACCATATAGTGGGAAGTTAAAGGGAGAAAAGCATGGGTGGTGCTATACAATGGGGAAGTGGGCTGGCTGTTATGTCAGTTTTTTCACTTCTCCTCTATGAAAAACGTTTTATTTGACGGTCTGAAAGATTCGTCTTCCCCTAACCATCAAATTATCATAAGTGAAATATTTTTAGAACGTACACAACTTTAAAGGAGTTTTCGGTGTATGTTCTGTGTATAGCGGCATTGGAGAAATATGTTTTTCTCAGACCGTTGCAGCTCCACATCTTGCCTTTTTTGCGGAACGTTTTTGTGTTCCTGTTTTGCTTGCCTCACCATCTCCGCTCTTTCCCCCAGGACCCCTGCCGGCCCCAGCCCACGCTGGACTACCTTCACCGCAGGCGCAAGGAGATCATGGCCCAGCTGGAGGAGAGGAAGGTCATCTCTCCCCCGCCCTTTGCCCCCTCGCCAACGCTCCCCCACAATTTCTCTACCAACTACCCACCTGAGGTGAGCGCCCCTCTGCCACTGTGCACCCCCTATCCCCCCCCACATACAACATGAGGATTTTTGCAGAATTAGAGTGCCGTGGGTTTCCAGTAAATTCATGTGCCTGAATGGCCAGCAGCCTGATATAGTGGTAAGGAGCATGGCTTGTAACCAAAAGGTTGCTGGCTAAATTCTCCACTGGGATACTGCTGTAGTACCCTTGGGCAAGGTACTTAACCCACAACTGCCTCAGTAAATATCCATCTGTATAAGTGGATAACATGTAAAAATTGTAACATTTGCATTTGCATTTGCATTTAACAGTCGCTTTGGAGAACAGCACCTGGTAAACGACAGTCATGTAATATAATGCCTGTTTGTTTATAGTTTGAGTTGTGCTCCACGTGGCGTTTGTCACTTTCACATTCTCATAGTTGATTTGCTTATCTGAATAATTCTGGAAGGCTGCACTGTAGACATAAAAGACTGCTGTCCACTGTACACTGACTGGCCCTTGCGCTGTTGTTTCCTGTGGGTGCGTGCCTGACAGCAGTACATGGAGGAGAACTCTCAAGCTTTCGGGAAGGGTCGGGAGCCGAGCTACGCTGGCCAGTACTCCCCCTGGTCGTGTGACACCATCAGCTCCTACATTGGCACCAAGGATGTCAAATCCAAAGACGTCATGGCAGGCGGTACCATGGAGATGATGGTGAGTGAGATTGTGAACATCACTGACAATAAGTGTCTCATCCATTGGTCCTGGGGGGTGGGTACTGTGGGACCACAGGTAATGATGATGACTCAAAGAAGGCAAGAGCATAAGGGAAAATGCCAGTATTTCATTTCAGGTGAGGCAGGACTGTGCTGATGTGTCATTAGAATGTAATGGCTCCTACTAGCAGCTTTGGTATCATCTCTGCTCTTTGGGTAATTGTTGTAAGTTGCTTTGGAGAAGAGCATCTGTTCAATGAGTAAATGTAAAATGGTATGCGATTATGCAGTGGTATGCACAATGTATGCAAATTAATGCAACTATTAATTTCCCTCTTATTATGTATGGCAACGCACTGATTCAGGTTATGGCTTGCTTTCTGAAGAACAATGATGGTTAGCGCAATAGTAGTGAGGATGGACAGTACGTTTCTTCATTCATAAATAGGATCCCTATAAGAATATGCTGGGCCTGCTGGTGCTCTCCTCTCACTTAGACTTTTTAAGATGGTTGGACTGAATGGCATCACATCTTCTCCCACCATTTGTTTCATTGTGGCTGTCCATTTCTAAGTGTCTTTTGCATTTTGAATATCATAGATGTGTGGCAGCAAAGATGCAAATTCTTTGCGAATTACAAATTGATTCTGTGGCAAATAATAGGACATCGTAAGAACCAAAACGGAGTTCTGTGTTAAGGGGGCAGACATTAAACCCTCCAAGCCCCTCAGCTAGTGAAATGGATCAAAATAATTTGATTTTCATTACACTAAGTGGTGTATTGAAATACTATGGAAACACAACATAAACTCCTGCTACCAGAGAGGGAGATGGATTGATGGTAACCCACAGGATCGCAAAGTTGCACTGTAAATATTTACTGACAGTCAGTGTGCACAACTTTGTTATTGTCTAAATGCTCCTTTCCTGAATGCAAATGTAATACAAACACATGTTTTACCAGAAGGGAGCAAAGGTAAACACAGCCTGGGTAATTGTAGGGAGATAGACTAGATCACTCACAGAATGACAGAGTATGACTTGTGACTCCAGAATCTGGAGATGTTAGAGGCCCTTTCTTTTTGAATGGCCTTTCTTTTGGAGCAAACTTTGCCCCGTGTGGGAACACTCGAAAGTTACAAATACAAAAGGTTATCTCACATTTACTCTGGCTTTGTTTGCTACCTTTATGCCCTGTTGACTGAGCAAAGTACACCTACTGAAGAGGCGTTTGCTTTTGGGCATTTGGAACATGCAGTTTCTTTAATTTTTCCACTGTGAATGTGAGTCTAGAGAAGGTTACCATGTATAGTATTTAGAGATGTAGGTCTATAAGGTTTTTCAGTTTGCATTAATTGTGCATACACACAATTAGGCTGGATTTGTACATGAAGCATATTGAACTTTGTCCAGAACTTAGTCATCTTTGACCAGTTTGAATAAATTGTTAATTTAGTTTTTGTTTTGTTTTTAATTATTTGCAGTTTATTTATGAAATTGTGTAAACCTTTTGTGTAATTTCTTATTATAGCATTAAGAAGAGCTGTTGCCTTCAAAAGTTGTTTGCCCTTTTAGTGCAATTTTTTTTTTTTTTTTTTTTTTTTTTTACTTTTTCATAATTTGGCAAGCTTATTGATGAGCATGAGTAATTATCCAGTTACCAGCACAGTGAATGCACTAGTGTAGATATGTACATACTGTGAGTATATGCATATGTACTGTAGGATATGTGGCTGTTTGATTTAAGAACGTCTTCAATGTAAAACTCATTGTCTCCGTTCACAGAATGTAGACAGTAAAGGCTTAAGGGAGCAAGCTGTGGACATCCAGCGCAGGTCTGCCGAGGCCAAAGACGATGACCCCATCATCCCCTTCGGCCCCTTGCCTACCGTGTCCCGCTTCGGCGCCATCTCCCGCACCCCAAAAACCGGCTACCAAACCTCTGGTCCAGTCCAGGCCATGGCCTCTTCACAGGGATCCGCCCCCAAACATGTCACTGTCGCAGGTACTGCCTGCACCACCCACACTGCCCAGACTTTACAGTGTCACAGAGCAGTCCTTTCTAGTTAACCTAGGACAGGGCTTGAATAGTGTTGTGCTCACACTGACTGGTCTGGGAGTGTTGTTAGGACCACACTCGCTGGTCTGACACTGTTGCTCACTCAACTTGAATGGATACACTTATGTGCTTTTGTGGTGGAAGTCGCTCTGGATAAGAGTGTCTGCTAAATAAATGTAATGTAATATAGACCAGTATAAAGATCGCATTTTTCCATTCATAGTCACGAGATTTTTTTTCTCTGGTAATGAACTGAAATGATGCCAAGTTGATGTTGTTGGGTTTTCATTGGTCTGTCTGTGTCCCACCCACAGCTGATTACACGTATGGGAATCACGGAGGCTGGGGCACGGCCTCGTATCCTCAGCACCAAAACATGACCTCTCAGGGACACTTCAGTGAGCGGTACGGCTCCGTGCTCATTCAGGCTGCGCATTCAGACTGGAGCAGCCTCAGTTCACACCATGTTCTTCCCTCCTGTGCTTCCAGTCATGTGATGGCTCTTATATGTCCCCTCTCCCCAGTCTGTCCACACCTGCCCAGGATAGGGAGCAGCTGAAGATGGAGCTGCAGCAGGTGAACCAGCAGATCAACCAGCAGACCCAGATCCGCGGCATGGAGGTGCGTCCATGCAGCTACACGCGTTCTCCCTCTCACACACACACACGCAGCAATGCACTTACAAAGCTCTCAGCACCACCTTATTCCTTTGTCCAGTCTATAAGTGCTGGAGTGCAGGGAAGTGTGGACTAAACTCGCTGGCTAAAGGTAATGGTTGCAATGACAAAAATACTGCCATACAATACATATTGCCCATCTCACACGGTCATCTAAATGAGGTAATTCTTTGTGAATTCTGCCATTGGTGAAATTCTTCATTATTGTGAGCAGAGGAGCGTGCTCTGTATGTCTGCATTGCTTGGACCTCTTAACGCATTTGACTGTCCTGTGGTTTGTGGTGAGCCTGCGGTGTGATGAACCTGCCTTGTTGCTGGTGTTTTTGCGCCTAGTCCTTTTTTTTTTTTTTTTTTACACACTCTACACACTCTGAGTCTTCCTTATAATTCATCTGGACTTTTCCCATAGAACACCATTAGATGAATATATGTCGCCTTTTTTTAAAAATCGGTAGTCCTTACGGAAGGACAGTGGTAGCTTCTGCACCAGCGACCGGTCTTGTCTTGCGTTGCATTGCCTGTGCTGAGTTCAGGTGCTTAGTTTATTCCTCTGCTTGGGCTCCCTCTACCCCCCCTCTCCGCTGTCGCAGGCCGCTGGCAGCACCTTCCTACTGCAGAGGGAGGCCGGTGCGCTGGCCGCCCCGCCAGGACCTGGCGAGTGGTCGGCGGGGAGCATCTCCAGTGAGCAATTGAGCCTGGAGCTGCACCAAGTGGAGAGGGAGATCGGCAAGAGAACCCGCGAGATAGCCATGGTGAGTGAGGAGAGAGAAGGGGGGGGGGGGGGGCAGCGGCGTTCTCCTAATTCTACCTCCCGGTCCTCTGTCGCCCTGCGTGACAGCGGGGGGGCGGAGCCCCGCCCGTGACAGCGTCTTGAGTGTGAATGACACGTGAACGCTCTGAAACGCGTCCTGTCCCGTCGCTGGGTTTGCAGAAGCTTGGCTCTACGTCGTTGCGCTGAGTCAGGCTGCACGCTGCGTTGCATGGCTGGGATTGTGTCGGTGTGTGCTGGCTCTCCCTCTGCTGTGTGGCATGCTGTTTCAGATCCTCACAATTGGAGCGTAGCCATCTAGGACGTCCAACAGGTGTCATTCAAATTTTGCCTGCTTCCTACACTGCGTAGAGAATGCACTTGATGATGGTTTCCACTGGTTTGATACAAAAAATGGCAGAAGGACATGATGGCTTAACTTCCTAGATATCATATGTATATTACTTGGTAGCTCTGATAGACTGACATGCTGTGTTCATTTCCTTCATAAGGGGTGGAATTATAGCATTATAATGAAATCTTTGCTGTTTAATCTGTTTAACAGCAGATGCATCAGTATTCAAATGAAGTTAAGTACACATTTTAAAGGTTATAATTCTCCAGTGGGTCAGCTAAGCGCAGGCTGAACCCTACAGTCCAAGACATCACCACTTCGAGTCTGGGCCATGCCAGAAAATGACCTGAAGTCCACGATAGCAGAACATACCTGGCTCTGTTCCACAGGGGTAAGACCAGATAAGCAGGCCAGGGTTCCTTTGTCACATTGCTCATTACTGCCCTCTAGCAACTCCTTAGGCACCTATAAGTCACTCAGATGGAGTCGGTGTGGGATCTACCTGTCCTTCAATCGGCATGCCCACACCTGTGGTGCACTGTTTGAAAAATAGCCATTTTACACCCCTGACCCCACCAGTCATGCCAAACACCATCCTTTACAGTCTTTTTTTATAATCATATTTTAATCAGTGCCAAATCAGATTGGCACTTTTCAATTAAAGGTTCTTTGCTTCTATTACAGAAGGAATGGTTATTATGTAGAAATTGAATGGTTTTGTTGAATTCTTAAAAATCTCCCTGTGTGTGGTCATAGGGGAATTGGCATGCCAAACCATTTCGAAATTTGATTAGATCACCCTGGAGCTACAGCATTCTAATGACAACACCTAAATACCATTGAGACGTCAGTTAGCCCGGCTTTCTGGAACAGGTGACTGGATTAATTGGTATTCCTTAAGGAGCAGGTGCGTTCCTGCAGATTCAGGTGATTCGGGTGCAAGACCAACTGACCATAGCCACAGAGCAACCCGCATTCAGAACAGTCTCAGATGAGTGACCATGAGGTGTGATTGCTTCAATTTTTATGTTTCTTAGTAAGGCAGTGTTCCTCACCTAATAATAGAAGTCAATGAGAACAATGGCACAGTGGTGTTTCTGTAAGCAGCGGAGGTGTTCAGTTTTGCATCTGCATCAATAAAAAGGGCTTAACTGTTTCTTTGCAGGAGAACCATGCATCTCATGATGTCAAATACAAACTGAAGTCTACAGAGAATGGGCAGCCTGACCACAAAGCCCAGAGGGAGGACCACTCCATGGCCCTCAGGTGAGGGGCTGCCTCCTGGGCTCTGTTTGATTCAGTTCAGTGAATATGTGAATCTGTCAGAATGTCCACTGTGTATGATAAGCTTGTTTTTTGTTTTTTCTGTTTTTTTCTGTTGCTGTCGGGCCTAAAACAGTTCATTGAACAGCCACCAAAAATAGTTGAAACACCTCAATATATTTTATTTATAAAAACATAGCCACACATTTATTTAAATAGAAGATCTGCAGATATTTAATCAATAATCAATTAACTAGAAAACCATTGGAACCAAAACCAGCATACACAATGTGTATCAGAATGAGAAGCTTTAAAGAATGAAAGGACAGACATTAAGGTGTATGAAAACACAGTGTGAAGTCAACTGCCTGTCCTCTCTCCTCTCTCCTCTCTCCTCTGGTTCCTTTGTCCCGCAGCGAGAGCTCAAACGGTTCTAGCAGCATGCTGCCAGACAGCAGCGGGAGCAGCAGCAGCATGTCGTCTCTGACCAGCAAGACGTCCTCCCTCAGCCTGTCTGCTGACCTGGGGGCCGGGAGCTCGGACCTGCAGAAGAACGGCGTGGTCCACCCCTGCTCCTAGGCACCCCGCCCCGGCGACGCCGGGCACGGGCTCGTTATCACCACCACTACTATCAGCTGCACAGAAAGTGGGGGAGGGAGGAGCTGTGTGAGCCCCTGCCTCCCCGGCTTCCTGATCAGCGGGGCTTCACAGCAGCAGCTCCTCCAGGCTTTGTGAGTCTAATATACCCCACCCACATTGGCCGAAGCCTGACGGGGCCTATTTTTGTCAGTGAGGCTGGGGTTTGAGGAACCCTTTCCTCTCTGGCGTTCATTTTTGAAAGACTGCTTTAGGTTTCTCGGCTGTTAGATATTTGACATGTAAGGGCTATGGCTTCAGCTCACCCAATAAGAGGCCGTCGGTTTCCATATTCAGGCAAATGTGGGTGGGGTACAGTAGATGATTTCCGTACATTAGACACAACACAAACACGCAAATACACACAACTTGCGCACACACCTTCATTTTATTTAGAAATAAGCAGTATCTGCCGTGAATTTAATATTTTCCTCTTTTTGTTCTGTGAATGAACTTTATTTTTCTTAATATATAACTTCTCATTGCCTTGGAATCAGGGCATTTGATTTCTGTAATATGGGTTCTTTTTTTCCAATCAGTGCATTTAATATACAACTCAAGAATAAGAACAGGACACTTAACACAATAATGCTAAAAACGACCATCTTCAGTCAGCAGGAATGCAGTAGTCTGCTTCTGTTACTCATTTTTTATGGGGATTCTGCTAGAGCTACTTTTTAGTAGATTTCCTGTAACCCTGCCTGCAAGGGATAGATGTAGAAATTTGGACAGTTTTTTTTTCTATTTCATATGTCTGAGCTGATCTTTGGGATATTTTTTTCCTCGAGTAGCTTTCAGGTATTAGTAATGTATGTAGTGCCCAGCTTAAAGTGACCCATAGCATGGACCCCACCCCACGTTACTGCACATAGGCCACACATATCGTGTAGGTAAAAAAAATTAATTAATTAATGCTTAAATAATAAAAAAGAGCTTAAATAAATTCAGACCTTTAATAGGACACAAGGGTGTTATTTGGTAAGAAAATTCATAACCTTATAATAAACCAACATTTTGGTTCCCTACCACAATAAAATGTTCAGTCATCTACACTAGGAGATGGAGAGCTTACTCTTCCCTTACTCTTCATACCCAGTATATTTGTGTTCACATTGCTTAAGTAGACACTATTGTTGATAAAAATGACGTAAAAAAATACAGGTTTTTGCACCAGACCCTTTCAGACGAACCTCCAAACAATGCATGCCATCAGTGAACAGTACCTGTAATGCACCTCCAAAGAATGTTTATCATCACGATCTGTCTTTACTATACCCCACAGTCATTAAAACACTTGATGGAATTGATACGTTCTGAATGCTCTATGGAGTTTAAACCTGGAAATTTACGTATCCTTATGTACTTAAGAACTTTTATTAAATGCATTCCTCATCTCCTTTGAAGCCAGCGAGACCTCTTCAGGGCTGACTGAAGAGTAATCTGAAGGCTTCTGTTAAAGTTTCAAAGGGAGGTGTATTCAGACCCCCCCCCCAGAATATTCCCTCTTACTTGTCAAGTTATAAAAATCTTGAATTGTAGTATGACGGGACAGAGAGCATTTCTAAAGCAGTGTTAGTACTGTGTAACAGCAGGATTACTGGGGGGTTCTGTGGGGGTGGTGGCAGTGACTGTGAGCTGATGGCATTCTCCTGAGGGCTGGAGTGTGCAGAATGCAGAGTGCCCCTTACCGGTTCAGCTGGCCTGCCAGTGTGCCAGAAACCCGTACCCCGCGGAGAAAGAGACAGACTCCAGCCACGGCAAACTACTCTTTCACATTGAATTTGATCTACCATGCATGGCTGATTTAGGGGAGAAAAGGCTTGGCTTGGAATTCAAGCTTTTATTTCAGATTTAGTTTTTTAGTAGCAGTGACAAAAAGAGCTTTTGAAGGGGGGGGGGGGGGGGGGGGGTTGGAACAATAAGCCTAAGGCTTCTGTTGGCAGAGTGCTGATCAGATATAGTGAGGACCCTGAGAATGGAGAGAAAGAGAGGTGATTATATTTACACAATCATCTATCTGTATACAGTTTAAATTATTATTACTCTGAGGGTATTTCATACTTAGACAGAAGCCTATTCTTTTATAAAGGGAGAATGCAAAGCAAAGTTTTTGAACATATTCTGTTATCAAGAGTATGTATTTTTTATAATGTATTTAGCTCTTTTGTTTGTTAATGATATGTTTTGATATGTTTTGCACAAACGAGAATACCCGCTTTGGTTCAAAGCGGGGAGACACTGTGCCATTCAGTTTAAGTTTTCTTTGGGGTATTTGCACAGATTTCCTCACGTTTTAGCAAACGTACTCTGTGTTCTCTCTCGCTTGCAGCACACCCTGCTTAAAAAAGGAGAAAAAAACACCACTGCGCAGGTCAGAAAAGCCTCTTATGGCTGCAGCCAGCACTTTGATCATTTGCACTGTTCTCGTCCGTTGAAAGGGTGCCCTCAGAATCCTCTGATCGCATTTTGCCAACAGCTGTGAATCTAACTGAATAGGGGATTCTTTTATTGGTTTCATTTTCATTAACTTCTATGAAGTTGCAAAAAGACATTTTTTTTTCTATTGTGTATTCATATTTCAGTTATTTCCCTGCGGGGTTTCAAGGGCAAGGGACTTTATACTGGCAGGCCAGCTTATCAGGCAGAGGGGTGCACTGTATACATTTACCTCAGAAATGTTGATTGAGAATTTGTTCTAATGGGTTTTTTTAAAAAGCTGTTGAAGGTGCAGACTTTGGGTCTTCCAAAAAAGGAAATATGTCCACTTCCACAGCTTGTCTTTTAAGGGTTTATTTTTGAGCAGTTGTGGCATAAATCTTCTCACTGAAATTGCTGAATGTTTAATGACGAACAGAATAGCTACACCTGTTTTAACCTAAAAGATTTTTTATGAAAGTGTTCAGCTATGTGTAGGTGTATTCTTTTAAGTTATGTCTCTCTTTTGAGACGCAGTTATTTTATTGAAAATATGAAACTGCTGACATTATATATAAAAATTCACAAACTTCAAAAAATGCAGTTTAAATTCTTGGACCAATGGTCTGTAGAGAGTGATGAAAAATAATGTACTGACTGTTTGGAATTCAATCTGATTTTGAACAGTACATCCCACCTACTGTGTCCTTCAATATTGTCCATATGTAGCTACCTTTTGAGCTCAGTGATCTATCAGTAACGTAATGTCTACCTTCTACAGCAGGACATGGATTACATGTATGTATTGGTGGCATAGCAATATTATCAAAAAAGACTGTTAAATCTATATATGAACATAGCTGTATAAAGATGCTGATATTTCCCTGTAGTTGTTGACGTTATCATTATCATTATTCTGGTATTCACAATAACCAACCATAGCTGCAGGCACTGCAGGTTAAATGCCGAGCTGGGGTCCTCTACCACCATGTGATTTGTCATTTGTTTACACGATAAATTACAGTTGTGTCCTACATGATATTTTTGTCAACTAGATGCTTACCTGATCCATTAAGGGGTCATTTTGATAAGTAGCATTGCAAAATCCATTTTATAACATCTGTTTGGTCATTCTGTTATGGAAGATTCACTTCCTCATTGAAGTTCTGTATTCATTCTTCAGTGACTTCAATATGATTGCTGTGGTCGGAATTGAATTTTATCACATGGCTGGCAGCACTGTAGTGAAGGGGAGTGTTAGAGATGATTGGACTGCAGCCTACAGTGTATCATCCCATGTAGTCCCAAGGAAATGGAGTGCTAGGCCATATGTAGCCATTGAAAACAGCAGCTCCAATTGTAGCAGTACACAGCGACTTACAGAAGCTTAGGAAGGAGAGTCTGTAGTTTGAACAGTGGGCGCTCACAGTGTTGGTGCATTCTTGTCTATATGTGCAAAATTAAAGCTGTGGCAGGCTCTTTGCACCTGCATTAACTAGCAGCAGCCGAAGAGCCAAGCCTTGGAATTACTGTAAAAGTGAGCCGAGTGCATAACCACTCGCATCTGAGCTGCTGCTAACATGGCTGGGTGGTAACACTTTCTCTCACAGCACATGTTGGCCATTGACACTTTCATGAGGAGAATGAGGTGCAGTGTCAAACGCAGCACTCGCACTGACCCTGTTTTATTGTGATATTGAATATATATTGATTGTATAACCTTAGAGTGCGTGAGTGACTTTTCCATTCACACACTGGTGCGGCCACAGTACAAATAACTCCGCTTCATTCAGCTTCAGCTGCGTGTGAAAATATCAGCTCGACCACGTGCCATTAACATCCCAGTGCATCACGTGGCTGAAATACTCAAACAACTGAAATGTCACTTCTCTAAGTTTTTTATAGAGCAGTGGTTCCAAGTTCTTGTCTTGAAGGGCAGTGGTTCAGTACATCCATGCGTAAGAGGCAAGGGCAGCTTGAAATTCGGTGTTAAAAAACGTAACTCGTTTTTTTCAGTGATGAGTTCCCTGGTTGTGTGTCAGCATTTCACAATGACCGGACTCACTGAACAAATCATTATAAATGATCAGGTGATGAACATGCACAGATATAACGGTTGAGGGTTTTCCTGAGAAAATGCTGAATCGTTGCCCTCCTAGATGCAGGTTGATGCATGCTTTGTGCAAAGCGTGCAGATGCTTTGACCAAGAAAATCCCAAGCCTCTGAAGACCCAGTGGAGTCCAGTTGGTGTAGCATTACCAAACTGAAGCAAACTGGCTGGCTTCACAGACAACCTCCCCCAGGGGGCAATCGGAGCCTCTCTCTCTCTCTCTCTCTCTCTCTCTCTCTCACTCTCTCTCTCTCTCTCTCTCTCTCTCTCTGTGATCTGGAACTCCTGTGTCTTCAGACCGCTTTCACGTGACCTGACTGTCCGTGGCCATGTAAGACAGGTAGAACTAATAATGTACGTTCTTAGTACATTTCCTCTCTAGTGATGCTTCTCTTTGATGTGTTTGTTACTATTTTGTAGACCGACATATACTGGTCTCTCGAGACAGTCTACAATATTAAAGCACCAATTTTGGTGGAATTTCTTTTTAAGTATAATCTATGTGTAACATTACAATTATTATTACTTATTGTTGTTGTTATGATTATTGTTGTTACTATTGCTTGGGAAAGAGCTTTTGACATTTAAGCAATCGTCAAGATTGGATAAGAAAGAGCCTAGCTTAGACACAGACAGAGAAGTAGATGAAAGGCACACCTTTTTAAAACATGTTTTAACATATTAAAAATGGTGTGTTGCATTGAGTCAAGCTCTATTGGCTCCACATCATTGTTGTGTGGTTGTTTTCTCTGAACCACTTATGTGATTATCTGGTGTTTTAATTACCATGATTTGAAATGCATTAAAAATATGATGTCCTTGCCCTTGGCTGGCTCTGCTTAGGATGACATGGTCTGCATTAGTAATGTTACAATCCTATATCTTTCCTATTGCAAAGGTTTTGTTTTGATCTTGGCCAAGCTTTCATTTAAACTATATGAAGTAATCTATTACTGGAAAAAAAACCCTGTGATGTTTTTTGCTTGATTTTTAAATGGGGTGTTTGAATAGGCGCAGGGTGTGAGTAAAGGGGCTGAACTTCTGCCTTTCATAGGAATACTTTTTGATGATTAGATCTCTCGGATCTCTTGAGCAGTCGGTCTGGTGTCGGCTATTCCAGCTTGAGGCCCATGATTGGACGTGCCTTTCAGCAGGGTCTTACCTACATGTAAAGCTTGGGGTACACGCGCACCTGTAAATAGTCCTGTAATGTGCAACTATTAATCCACTCGTTCAGAGTCAGCATTTATATTAAATGATCTCTACAAATCAGTAATGCAAAGATCTGTCAGTCAACTGGTTGCCAATGCAGAGCTGAGTATCGCTTGTCCTTTCTGAGACAAAGGAGTTCAGTGCCAGAACTTGTAAAATTTGTTTACTTAGCCATTATGTGTCTGTTCAAACGAAATTTAAACGTGGAAGAAAACCTTTAGTTTGGCATGTTTTTGTGCAGTATTGATTGATGTATGTTTTTGGGTGTTAAGACCCACCATAACATAGGGTGGGGTTGGGGGGGGACACGTAGACATTTGCATTCGCTTTATGCTTTTGAGCCTTGCAGCTGAGTCATAGAGTGAAGATTCTTATTCAAGACAAGTGTGGGGATGGAGACAAGCTCTGGGTAAATGGCACAGTAATGTTTTGACAGAATGACATGACCATGTCCACCGGAATCCTTCGAATGCTTTTTGCAGAGGCTGTATCTCTGGTCCCAACTCTGATAAACAGGGGAATAAAATGTTAAGGCATCAAAATGCATACCGTGGGACCAATATTTCAATTGGTTCTAAATCTTTCTTCAGAATTTGTAGTTTTATTTTAATGACCGATAATTGAACATAGGATTGAACAAGGAGGAATTATGAATGTAGATTTATAAATGACTAGACCTTGCAGGAAATGCAGGCATTGCAGCTATTTCTTCCAGTGAAATGTATTAAGTAACACACTGATAAGCAACAGTAAAATATTACAGTAGTACACTGCATGGATAGCCTTTCTTCCCTTTGTGGAGGTTATATACTGAACAGACAAATAGGTCTTCCTCTGCAATTCAGCACAAGGAGTGAATGTTTACCCATTGTTGTATCCCAAACATTTTCAACTGTTGCATTCATTGGTAAGAACAAAAATGTTATACGTTGACAAATGCATATTCTTGAGGTTTTACCCTCATTGGAGGTCATTGGTCATGTAAGTTTTTCTTTTTAGAAATTCTTATAGAAATGGTTATACTGCTTTAATATACAGATGATACTCCATTTGTTTTGTTCTTTCTAAAAATGTTCCTGGAAAAAAAAGCGGAAATCAAGCATTGAGTGAGAAGATTAGCTTCCACCAAAACCCGACCAGGCGTTGTCAAAGGTGTTGTTACAATGGGTTCCTAGAACCGTGAGACCATGACAATACCCTATCAGCACTCTCAGACCAGGAATAGATTAAAGGTGTGTTTTTACCTGCTCTGCTTGCAGTGGGAATGTGTGCTGATATGTTCTTGGGAAATGTTGTGAATTAGCCTCAGTCTGTAGTTGGAAGATCAGTGAGATTGGTGGCTCTATCAGTCTGGCTGTGATTCATGTCCGGTTGTAAAACATTCACTTGGAAGAGGTAAAACATGGCAAAAGAAAGGACAAACTGTAGTAATATGTACTCGCACACACAGGCACTAGTGTTTTAGCTTGTAGCTGTAGGAAATCTACTAGGAGTTGATTTCTGTGTGAATAGGTGTGTCCCAATAGGAGTGGTGTTCACTCCATTTCTCTCTCTCTCTCTCTCATTTAATCTGAGCACTCATTGCCTACACAAACTGAATTCATTGTAACAAGATTGGGCTGTTTTTTTGCATTGCTTTTTTAATTTTATTCCTAACATTGGGAAATGTAATTGCTTTTGATGATTACTCCCAAGTTGTCTTGTAAAAGATTGCTTAAATTAAGGTACAGGTTTAACTTCAACAAGGAAAAAAGAAAATTTGTTCATTTTTATATTATACTCCATTAAGGAATGTTTAGAATTATATTTCTCCAATGTGGATGTAGTTGTTATTATACCATTTTTTTTCGTTGTAACAGAATTCACTGTGTGAAAATGGGTTTGCATTTTTGTATAATACAATCTGCTTCTTTTTGTTTTGTTTCCTTGAGACGGGCGGGGATAACTAACTGGAAGTTTGAAGAAAATATAAAAACAAAAAAAACCTGTGAAATTAAAAAAATGTAACTTATGTGCAACAGTGATTCTTTACTGGCAGGGACTGTGATTAAAATAATATTGTAAATTTACTGCTGTTGTTTCTTCTCTTCCACAAACACACACAGACAGACACAGACATTATGACTGCACGCCAGTAGATGTTCCTTTACCACCAGCAACTGTGGCAGTGCTGTCATAAAAGCAATGGGAGAAATAAAATCAAAGGATCCTAACCATCATGGATTATATTCATAAATTTCAGTGGATAAACATTCAAATTAATGATTTGTATAGATCTATAGTCTATGTCTTGGTTTCAAATCATCTCTCCAGGTTTTGCCTTATGTAGTCTTAATAGCATTGCGGAAAACTAATCCTTGAAGTTAGACACCTCAAGGCTACCCTCCGGGATATATTAAGGAAAGAAACTGATTATGGAAATGGACAAAACTGGAATAAAAATGTTACAGTAAACGGGACGTGGATCTGAAAGTCACTCATACACATTCAAATATATTTTGACATGCATCAATATTTATGTATTTATTAATGTTGATGGCTCTCTCTTCAGTACGCATGGATAGATCCGTTTCAGAGTTCTGTTGGCGTGTTATATTAATGTGATTTTTAAATACGCTCAACAGAATGCCGGCCATCTACCAGAAACACCTTTCTGCTCCTCCTGAGTTATGGGGCTCAGCTGATTTAAAACCAATCAATAGCTCAAAGGTTAATCTGAGTAAATGACCCTGTCCACAACATCCAGGATGCACCACAGGGCACTGACCCTGTCCCTTCTCCAGGAGAGGCTGCCTTTGGACCTCTGCTGATAGCCCTTTACTCTGCTCTGTCTCTGCTCCGCATCGGGTTATTACTGAAGGAGCTCTAAAACAGGTAAGGCATGGGTTTGTTTTTGTTCTTCCATTTAAAGACAGCCCTTGATCACAAAATGCTTCAAATAAGAATAACACTGGAGGCCTGTGTGCTAGATGGTCTAGTTGAGAATCGTACAGAATTATTTTGTCTTGGATATGCAGGGCTTGTTGACAGTTACAAAGCTTTTCAACATCAGGGAAAATGGAACTTGGGCTGAAATTAAATCAGCATTAATGCTATTTAGGCTTTAATCTGATTGACTTCCTTTATAATAGAAGGTGGTGTGTTGACACTGAGTGTCTGCAAGTGCTACAGTGCTGAAAGCTTTGGATTTTTTCCATTAAAAATACGATTTTGTACTTATATGGTGCAATGATAGGTCATCTTTCGGATGTTTCTAGTGTGTTCTGATTGACGGTGAGTTTGATTTAATCTGAAAATAGGTGAAGTCATTCGTTGAGTGGTGTACCAACAGGCTTAAATGAATAATTCTGACACAATAAACTTAAAACGACTTTCCTCCCTGTTTACAAACACCACCCAGGACCATCAATACATCTTAGCTGGACACTACCACTATTTGCTGGAAAATCCAGTAAAATGCTATTAAAGGTCATTAAGGGTTAAAAGTCCTTATCAATTACTTGTTGACAATGAGCAAAAAATTTGAAAATGAACCATCTGAAAATTAAGTATTTGTTTGGACCTACTATACTAACTGCACAAGAAAACCAACAACATAAGGCAGACTTACCTTTCCTGAAGGTGGTTTTCATTCTTCATAGAAATCTCAATGCATTTATTCAAATGACACGCACAATTTCTTAGTAAATTCAGACATTATTAGTAATGTTAGTCTGGAAAACATCAGGTATGTTGCCAAGCCTGTGTACATTCTTGTTCATTGTGATGCTTTGCTTCCAGAAGTGGAGATGACATTACCACTCTATTGTTTGCCCAGCAGGATGGGTTCACTGTATGTGCAGTCCTTGTGGCTGCTGTCCGCGCTCTCCGCCACCCTGGCTGCCTACGACATCTGCAACGCCAAGCCCAAAGACCTGCCCCTGGAGCCCATGTGCATCTACCGCAGCCCGGAGCCCGTCCCGGACTCAGCAGAGCCGGACAAGATCCCAGAGGCCACAAACCCCCGAGTATGGGAGCTCTCCAAGGCCAACAGCCGCTTTGCCCTGTCGTTTTACAAGCACCTGGCCCAGGAGAAACCCAGCGGGTCCAACATCTTCCTGTCTCCCATCAGTATTTCCACGGCATTTGCAATGACCAAGCTGGGTGCCTGCAACACCACATTGGAGCAGATCATGAAAGTGAGCAGCCTGTGACGTAGCACCACACCGACACAATCAAACCACCGCTTCCAGTCATTCTGACATACGTCATGCTGGCCAGCTGTGAACAATGTCCATAACATACATGCTTCCTCATTTGTATGTGTAATTATAGGGCAGAAATGTTACATTACATTATTGTCATTTAGCGGACACGCTTATCCAGAGCGACTTACAGAGATTACAACTTTTACATGTTACCCATTTAGACAGCTGGATATTTACTGAGGCAGTTGTAGATTAAATACCTTGAATAAGGGTACAACAGCAGTGCCTCAGCAGGGAATCGAAACAGCAACATTTTGGTAATGAGTCCCTCTCCGTACCGCTATGCCACACTGCTGCCCATACAAATGTAACCAACATTTGTATTCTCTCCCCCCCTACTAAGACTGACTGCTGACTGCTGCTCTCTCCACACAGGTATTTGAGTTTGACACCATCAAGGAGAAGACATCCGATCAGGTTCACTTTTTCTTCGCCAAGTTGAACTGCCGGCTGTACCGCAAGAAAGACAAGACAACTGAGCTGGTCTCAGCCAACCGTCTGTTCGGAGATAAATCCCTTACTTTCAACGAGACGTACCAGAACATCAGCGAGCTTGTGTACGGGGCCAAACTGCTGCCGCTCAATTTCAAGGTCACACGTTTTCCCTGCACTGTTTAGCACCGCTCTGTGCGCGTCTGCCTTTTGCTCTGTTTTAGTTTTTTAAATCGGGGAGTCTGTCTTACAGGAGAAGCCGGATCAGTCGAGGATGATTATCAATGAGTGGATCGCGAACAAGACTGAGAACAGGATTAAGGAAACGCTGCCAGAGGGGGCACTTGACAGCAACACGGTGCTGGTTCTGGTCAACACCATTTACTTCAAGGTGAGCTGGTAATGGAGAGGAGAAGCTGGACCAAGGAAACTTTTCCTGAAAGCATCCAGGTGCAATAACATAACATTTTTAGATCACTACTGGATCTGAATGTCAGTGTCATTTTTATCTTTTCCATTTTCCTTATTTGTCAAGGAAAAGGCTGTCTGGATGAATATGCGCTTGTTTGGAATTGATTTATTTTTTAAATGGTACATGTTGGTGCCATTTGACAATAGCATCTTAAAGTTGTGTTAAATGCGTTCTTTAGCTGACTCTTCTTTGCCCTCCCCCTTTGCCATGCTTTCTCTGCCTGCTGTCTCACAGGGTCAATGGAAGAGCAAGTTTGATAAGGAGGACGTCTTCAAGGATGACTTCTTCCTCGCCGATACTACAACCTGCTCGGTGTCAATGATGCACCAGGAAACCAAATTCCGCTATGGCAGATTTGAAAAAGACAAGGTCCAGGTGCTGGAGCTGCCCTACAAGGGTGAAGACATCACAATGGTGCTGATCCTGCCTTTCAAAGGGACACCCCTATCTGAGGTCAGCATCAGAGCTTTTGCTAAAGCTATTTGACAGTTCATATTCTCATTCACAGATGCGCTCAGTTGTGTTGTTCTTATTATCTATGCAAATTAACTGATACAGCTGGGTTTTTGCTAAGGCAATTGTGGGTTACGTACCTTGCCCAAGGGTGTTCAACTGCAGTGTCCCAGCAGGGAATTGAACCAGCAACCTTTTGGCCTTACCACTATTAAATTAGCTACCTCACTGCGCAAGATGTTTTGGAACTTTATAGATCCCAACAAGGAGAAATATGTGTTTGTTTAACGTGCAGGATTCTGTTTATGCTGTGTTGTAGTCTTAAATGTACAGTGTGTGTATCTAACCTGCATTTAGGTGGAGGACAAGCTTGAGCTGAAGAAACTGACCGACTGGCTGGCTGCACTGAAGGAGACCACAGTGGCCGTACAGATGCCCCGATTTCGCATTGAGGACAGCTTCAGCCTGAAGGATAAGCTGCAGGTCTTGGGACTTGAGGATCTCTTCCACCCCCACCATGCCAGCTTGCCAGGTAGCACACCTGACCATCACTGAGCCTGAGAGAGCGTCCTCATCATTCCAACACCAGTTGGTAAACCTGACTCAGGAGGGTGTATTGTACCCTGTATGATTTGTTCAGATATGGCTGTTAACCCCAATTGACTGCAATCACAGTATTCAGTGATCAAATTTCAGAGCATTCGAATGATATATTTCGTGTCTAGCACCAGATACATGGGCAAAGAAATTTCTTTGTCCAAAGCCATCTGCAAATTTTAAGGTAATTTCAGAGTCATTGACCTCCACAAGTCAGTTGGAAGCTATAAAAAAAAATCCAAAGATGCTGAACCTAAGTTTCAGTAGCATAGATGTTCAAGGCTGCTGGGATACTTGTTACTCTATTAGGAATAGGATGTCAGAAAATCCCATCCCAATGTTTAAAATAGGAAACGTGGCAAGTGCTGACCTTGGGAAAATAATTGGATAAAGACTGCTTCTTCAAAAAAGTCTGCCATTACTAAGATGCAACATCCCGTAAAATACCATAGAGAAGTCAAATGCATGTATAAGATGCTGATGGTAGAGGTAGAAAGGAAGAGCCACTTCTGAATCAATAAGCATAAAAACACACAGCGGCTAATTGTCAGACTGCATTGTAATAATATTTGGTGTCAGGATTTCTTCAGGTGACACAGATACTGAGTTTTACAGACATATTCAGTTTGGTCTGATCTTTAGAAAAAAGCAAGCAATTCCTGGAAGCATTAACAAATTGTGTAATTTCATTTATTCCTGCAAAAAAGCTGCATGTACCTATCTGCTTAACTTTATTGTAAATAGTTAATAAAAAGGTGTGAATGAACTTGGAGGCCACAGTTTACATATTCAGTGGTGGCAGTGCGGCGTGGTGGTAAAAAGCAGGGCTTGTAATCACAAGGTTAGAGGTTTGATTCCCGACTTTGTAATTGGTGCTGTAGCCTTAGGCAAGGTACTTACCCATAATTACCTTAGTAAATATCCAGCTGTATAAATGGACAACATGTAAAGTTGTAACTGTTGTAAGTTGCTCTGGATAAGAGCGTCTACTAAATGACAATAATGTAATGTAATTCCACATTTGCTGTTCTGTGTTTTTAGGAATTGTTGAAGATGAGGCAAATAACCTGTTCATTTCAGAAGCCTTCCACAAAGCCTTCTTAGAGGTATGTTTGGGGTAGCATGTTTAGACATAAACATTTCTTACATTAAGAGTGGGCTACACAACTGTAACTCTGTAGCACTGTGGATCCCCGATACAAACCGTAAGCAATGTCTGCATCTGATTACTGAAACTTGGGGTTCTGCGGGGGAGGATTCGGTTTCCCTTTGACAAACTACCGGTCGCACTTAATCGGAACAACTTACCTTCACACAATCCATTTCAAGTGGGAAAAGACTGTTTGAGCTAAGAGTAACGACACTACTTATTCAAGCTATTTGTCAAGAGTAATGGAACTACGTATTCAAGCTATTTGTCAGGTGGTTTGTGTTCAACTTTGACTGCCAGAATTGTAATAACAAACATCACACACACAGGTGAACGAGGAGGGCAGCGAGGCGTCGGCGGCGACCGCGGTGGTGGCGGTCGGCCGCTCCATAAACCTCAACCGTGAGCGGTTCATCGCCAATCACCCCTTCCTCCTGCTCATCCGGGAATCCACCATCAACACCATGGTGTTCACAGGTCGTGTAGCTGACCCCTGCTCCAGCAGCTAGTGACACGCGCTCCCCAGTGACACCTGATTACCTTAGAGCGGGGGGGGGGGGGGGGGCGGGGGGTGCAGGGACGCCACACTGCAAACAGAACCATACAGTCACTGTTGTAATTTATACCCACTGAAGAGAATGAAATGCTGCTGTCTATGTTTTGTTCTTTGTTGCTCCTCCAAAATAAATGAACAGGGAAAAAAAACAAAAGGCATAAACGGGTTTGTGATTTGGAAGGCAACAGCGCTCAATGTGAACATACTTATGCTACTGGCAAGGCGGTTAGCAAAAGTTCAGTTCAGCTGGTGCAGCATATAATGTATCTCATAAAATGGGGAAAAAAGAAACATTTTCACAAATCACAAAAACTCCAAAAAAATATGTATATATTTCAGACAAGGTCACATGGCCTTGAATCCCATACACCAACCCCACTACCATAAAAAGGCCTTCCCATCACAGCACCTCTTACTAAATATCAGCATTATTTTCTAGTGGAAATAAAGCCTCAGGACCCACTTATCACTCATACTTCTAAACTTCTAAATGCTTACAGTGTACATGTTAGACATACACATTATATGTCTTCATTGTCAAAAATGACACCAGCATGCTTCTGAGTAGTTCATCGTTTAAGGCGCTCTCCTCAATGGGTCGGCCTGGGTCCCACCATCTCACTGCGCTCAGGCTCCCTACCATTTGTCAGATGCCTGCGTTGCCTGGACGACGTCATAGTGCATGGTGTGATGCAGCTCAGAACTGCTGTCATCTGCATGCGATTGAATCAGAGGATTGTATTCGTCTCACCTCAGCATTTGTCTCACTCCTGCTCAATTGCCCAGGTTGCTGCGGTGAGACAAGCATAGCATACAATTGGAAAGCCCAAAAATACAATGGCATTTAACAGGGGAGTAAGTATTAAAAAAAACACAGAAGTCATAGATGACATTTCTGAGTTATGAAAACAGCGTTTATTTCATATTAGAAATGCATGGGTCTTGCCATAACAAACAAAACTTTGGGCCATTCACACACTAATTAGACAGTCAAAGTTTCCTTCACAGTAACACTTAAAGTGCTTTAGTTCTTTTCAGAAAGAGAGTGAGTGTTTAAAATGAGGGAACATTGTTTGGCTATTGAACGTGGTGCAGTAGTGGTTGTGAAGTTCATTTCATTTACACAAAGTAAAAAAAAAAAAAAAACTTTGGCCCCAAAAATGACCCTAGGCAATAAATCTAACTCTTCTTTTACAGGCATTACCCCAAAGCTTAACTCCTAAACTACAAATGTATTCAGAACAATTATTTTAAAGTGGACCATGCAATCTAAAGACACAACTAAAGCAAAACCTCCAAAACACTGATTCAGAAAAAGTAAGTTGAGGACACAAAAATTCAGTTATTGTAAAGCTTTTAGCTTTTAGAAGTATTTTTTCATTCCAGTTTGCTAATTATAATTAATACATTTCTAATCATTGCTTTTTTTGTGATTGCTTTTTTAACATTTTGTAATCCAAACAAAATGAGCAATGATGTTATTAGAATTGTTTCATTTCATCATGTTCATGAAAATGGTTTTTAAGCAAGAAAAATGTATATAAAAACAAATGTAATAAATACATTTGACAAGGTAAAAGAAAATAAGGATGCTGAAAGAATAAAGGAGATTCCCCAAGAACAAGAAAAAAATCAATGTCCACTAAGTAAAATCATGATATCACCACCTATAAAAACTAAATATGGTGTCCTCAAATTACTTCATTTGAATATTTTGGTATTTTTGTAACATTATTTTGCCCCACACACGGTGCATTGTGTTCAGCCTGATTTCTAAGCGTTTGACGAGACAATGTGCGCAGCAAGAACTATGTTATAAGAAATGTAGTTTCACCATTCTATTGAGAAAGTGTGTTCAAACTCCCTCTGAAAGTCCTGTGCTGGAATCCTGTCTTTGACACAACCCATCCCACCACAAGATGGATACACTAAAGAAGCTCATCTAAGGCCAGCATTCAGTGTGTTTCACAGCTCATATTTCACAGCTCAGCTGCACTGGAGTAGCTTGGTGTAAAAAAACAAAAAAAAACGGTATGGCAGACCTAGTACAGTGCTACAGGTCGTAACTGATAACCTTTCACTAGCTTGTTAAGATTCCTTTGAAAAATTCACATACAATACAGAGGTAAATGGGCAAAAAAAAAAAACAACCATAAACGCACATTAAAATGCTGTAATGCAAAGCTGTGGTGAATTGTGAGAGAAAGCTCGTTCATGTCATCGATGTTAAATAACACCTTTTAGTATTACATCCACGCATGAAAATTGTTTAAATATTCATATTTACACTATAAATATACATTTCTCTTCTTGTTGGTTGGCTATTAAAGCTTTAAAATAAAGATTTAAAACGATTTCAGACTTTTTTAAAATTGCACCGAGATAAAAAGGCAGAATGGTAGCACTTCCTTCAGTGCTGGGTGGGATCACTCTAAGTACCCAAAGGCCACAGAGGGTCTCTGCTTCCTATTACACTTTTCTACTTTTTGCATACTCTAAGAGGGCAAATTGCACATTTCCAATGTTAAACAAATGTGATTCAATCAATAAAGCACATTCTGTGTACAGATCCATGTTCTGATGACAACTTCAGCTTCAGAATAAGGGGGAAATTGGCTTGAAATGAATTGCTTATTTAAACAAATCTATCGTTAATCATTGTGAAAAAAGGCTGATTGTTTCTCACCTGGCCAATGTCACTAGAAAATCATCTATCATACTTAAATCTTGTACACAATTGGTGCAACAGTGCTATGAAAGCAGCACAATATTTCATTTCAGAAACAGGAATTCCCTGCTTTAAATCTGAGACAACAGTGAGATTTCTTTAATATATTCTACATGTGGAGCACGAAGAACTCCTCAGTAGAAAGATATAGATTAATACCATACCAATTGGTGGAACATATGCTTTTCTGAAGAATTATTTTTGAACAGTGAACAAAGAAAGAGATTTAAGGACTGAAGATTTAATGCTAGTTAAACATCCTTTTAGAGCGCTTCGGAAGTTCTCACAGCCACTGTGTGAGTGGCCCCACAGTTAATGAGTAATGCCATTTTGATGTGTAACACCGAACCATCTGGTATATCCATCGCAACAGTTTTAATAACCGTGTCGCTACCTTAGCTTCAAAATATTAGTTGTAATATGTTTATTATGCCTGTTTATCTTAGTTCACCACTACCACTAATGCTGTAATAACATACTTTTTACAATACAAAAGCAACTAATATTTGAAATGTGTCAAGCTGTTTTTTTCTCCAAACTGCACTTGTGAAACATAGCTCATATATAATGTAAGATTTCACCCCTGGATACAGAAAGAATCCCAAAAATGTAGTCTATATTAAACCTCAAATATAAACAAGTTAGCGTAAAAAAAAAAAAAATGAGTAAGTAACATAAAATACCTGATATCTGCTGTAGTAAGTGTTGAGGACGTGTCTCTGCCCTGATGTGTAACCGGAGGTGCGCATAGAGAAAGTGGAGATCTGGTAGTATCTATTAGGTGAAGCAAGTGAGTGAAAACCCAATAGAAAAATCAGTAGCTGTTTTTATGCTCGCATTCAAGCGATTAAAAATCCTGTCACACCCACATCTGATTCACAGCTCAGTTTAAAAAAAAAGACTGAACATTGGTAACAGCTAGACCACTCTGCTGCCTTAGCATTTCCTTTAAACATTTTTAAGTTTTTTGTTTTTTTTAAGGTAAGTCTTACTTGCTGTATAAATACAATTTTGCTTAAATACATGTATATATAATATATATCTATAGAGTCATTAAAAATCATTATTTATAGTTTTAAACATCTTTCTATTAGTGCTCGATGTAGTCGTTTTGGCTTGCACGTGCAGGAGGAGGAATCAAACCCTTGTTTTTTCCTTTTCCATTATTTTGGTTGTCAGGGAGGCGCCTCTGGTTTGCGGACTCGTCTCAGAACTCCATTTGCACCAACCTGTCAATCACTCAAACGTAACAGCGATACATGGCAATTTCAAAATACTCAAAGAGCTTCAGTCATGTGGCTACGGCAAAGGACCTCCCTTCTGAAGATGGTGCATTCTGCTCCATTGATTATGGTCCTCCCCCGGTGTTTTCCACATTCCCGGTTAATATCCTCCTGCTTTGCCACAAAGACAGTTCATTAAGATAACAACAAACGCAATCATTTTGATTTTCTGTTGTTGTCGTTCACTTGCATTTCTTCTTCTGTCGCCTCCCTGCCCTGGAAACACAGACGCAGGTATTCCACAGAAGTGACTTTTTTTGTTTTTTTGTCCCCTCCCCCCCCCCAGCTCTGACTGCCAACAGTCACATGCAGTCTAAAGCTGAACAAGGTACAAAATGACAGCTGCCTTTTTCCAAAGCAGTCAACACGTATTACCAGATAAAACAGTCAAAAACATACAAAAAACAAGAAATTCACCTACAGTTCTGCAGAGTGCATGCACCAATCTGCTTGTAGCAGAGCTGTATTGCGTATTGATATGTGTGTATGAGAGGTAACTGAATCCAGAGAGGTAACTGTAGTTTAGCTTATCTGCAGTTGAAGTCCGTTTTGTGTTCTCTCTTTAAATGTAAAAAAAACATTCAGCAGCTGATTTCATCATTTGGAAAGTATTAAAAAACTAGAAGGTGTTCAAGGAAAATATAAATACAGATAAATAAAGCAATCTCTCAATTCCACTGGCTTTTTTAATGATGCTTATGCCAATATTATTTTTGAGCCAGCTGGACTACTTAAATGCATAAAGTTTTCTGTGAGCACTCATAATCTACATGTAACTTTTTTCCCAGCATGTCCCCACCAGTTACTATGGGTAGTTGAGCTGGTTTGGTCCACAGTTGCCTTTCTTTTCACTGTTTGTGCAAGTTGCTTGAAGCAATACGTGCTCATTTAAACTGAGAGATAAAAACAATTAAAAGCAGAAGGACTTATTAAATACTCCAACTGACAACACACTGAATCTTGATCAGTCTCAGGGGTGGGGGTACAACAGAAGGTATCAAATCTTACTGGTTATTATTATTAATATTAGTAAATAAGAGAGGCATGGGACAATTTATGACCCACCTCATTCAACAAGATTGTCTCAAGGCAAATGGTGAGGACATGAAATATTATATCATCTGAAACAAATTCTTACTTCTAAAGTTGCAGGTATGTTGCCTGGCACTGAAGCTTTTGGCAAAGTCACAACTACACCTTGACTGTAGAGGATAATGTTGAATCATAATCTCAAGGTGTGTCTTGCTGCATTTTTTAACCCTGGTCTCTGTAAGTAACGTCAATAAAACAAGTACAAAAGCTGAAACGTAAGTATAACACGGGTAAGGACAAGACGCACCACACCCGCTGGGGCTGTGAGGTCGCTGAAGGGTGGCGGTTGTTCTTCTGTTACATTTTCCTGCCCAGTTTCACTGTTAAGGTAGATGTGGTATAAGTGAGACACTCCATATACAAGTAACTGTACTATAAAATGTATGTAGTATTACAATTATGTAGGTAACCTTAGTGTATGCCCTGTTTGCAAAGTATCATTAGCTAACGGCATGAATACAAAGATCTACTTAAAAAAAACTCCTTCAGACTCCCCTTTTCATTTTCTGCTGAGAAAAAAAGGGGTGGTTAGTCATCTTTCAGCATGACAAGCCACCCCTCTTTTGATAGGACATGGTAAATGAGTAAGCCTTGCTGGTGCTCCCCCATCTCCTTTCTGTTTTCAGACCTTCTCCATGGGAGAGCGGAGAGCCTGGAATCCGACGCATCCACGTGAGTAATTTGAAAAGAGAACTGAGCCCGGCTTTCCACCATGACCTCACCACCCCGGCCCTCCGGGCTCTTCCATCAATCGGGGCCGGTGGTTGAAACCGAGGGCTGGACGGGCTCTCCAAAGGAGGAGGCGCCGCCCCCTCCGCTGCCCTCTGCCTCTTCCTGACTGGGGGATTCGTCCTCGTTGTGGCCACCCCGGGAGGTGACGGTGGTGGTCTCTGGGGAGGCACTGTGGGAGACCTCCTGAGGGGCGCAGCCTGGGTGGTTCTTGCGGAAATGCTGGTTGAGGATGGCCTGGAAGGGGAAGCTCTTGCCGCAGACATGGCAGTGGAATGGCTTGTTCCCTGTGTGCTTGCGGATGTGGTACTCCAGCTGGTCCTTGCGCGTGTACTTCTTGCCGCAGATGCGGCAGACGAAGGGCGTGATGCCCATGTGCAGGCGCATGTGCCGGTCGAGGCTGCCCTTCTGGTTGAAGGACTTGCAGCAGTAGATGCAGGTGAGGCGGGGGTTGTAGCGGAACCAGCGATCACCTACCTGCTCGCGCAGGTACTCCTCGTATCCTCCCATGTCAAAAACAGCCTGCTCCTCCCCCTGGAGAAAAAAAAAGGTGCGAGGGAACAAATCAACAGGTAAATAAAAAAAATTCTACTGGACAATGGATCGAGACACATTTACGCAACAAAAACACAAAGCCCATTCATCTCAGTATCAACAGTATCACGTATACTTTATATATAACATATGAAAACATTTTGACACAAGTTCTCTCTTAAATTAAACTGCAAAACATGCTGACAGGAGAATAGACTAAAATAAGTGTGTTATCTAGCTATCTAGCTATCAGGAGAATAGAATAGTTATTGTGAGCGAAGAAGGGAAAGCTTAGCGCACAAACTTACTTACAAACTTACTGACATCCACTTTAAATATGTGGAGTTTCCAATTCTCCTGCATTCATTACATGAATTTCAGGACTTGAAGAAAGGAGCGATTCTCCCTTTGTGTCCCCCTGTGCGCAGGCGGTGTGTGCTCACAGGGTGATCACACGGTCATACCTGTGAGGTGGGATGCCTCTGGTCGTCCACTCTCCCCGGAGACTCGCTCTTGGCTCTCTGTCGGTCCGCCATCACCACCACGCTATCTGTCGGACTGAACCTGGCAAGGCCGACACAAGAGAAGACTCACAAAGTCACAGACGCCCTTGCTTCTAAAAATAAGCATCTTGTCATCTATGTGTCAAAGAAGGAAATTCTTATTTAAGACTTTGCTGTTTATGTGTAGTATTGCGATGTGTTTTGGATTCTGTGATCTAGTGACTGATGTATTATAGTATACTTGGCTTCTGTTGTCTAGTCAGGTTGCACAAGATAACTTAGGGTAGGGCTTGAATAGTGTTCTGCTCACACTCACTGGCCTGGGAGTGTTGTTAGCCTGATCTGACACTGTTACTCATTCAACTTCCTGTTCTGTTGTGCAGGAAGTTGCTCTGGAGAAGAGCATCTGCTAAATGAATGTAATATAATGTAACCTCATGTCATGTAAAGACTTAAGCACACACACCTTTCTGTCTCACTGAAGCTGCTGGAGGGCTGTGAGCTCTTGACCCCAGAGGCCCCAGTGGCAAAGCTTTCCTGCGGCAGCGCTCGATGTCCCGTAGTGTCGATCACCATGGCGGCCACCTCCTCGGCACTGCTCCCCTCCTCCCCCGACGCCTGGGTCTCCGCCCCCATCCACTCCTCCAGCCTCTCCGTCTTAATCCGCAGCCCGTCCACCACCCGCACGTCCTCCTCGCCCCCGCGTCCTGCCTCCAGCCCCGTCTCTACGTACCACTGCCCTGCCCGGTTTATCCGCAGTATGGGCTCCTTGCCCCCGACGCTGCTCACCCCTCCCAGTCCCTCCGTGCCCAGTCCACTGTGCTCCACGATCTGGGGGCTCATGGACTCTCCCGGGGGGCTGACCTCCCGCACCTCCCTGACGTCCCGGATCTCTATCACGCCCTCTCCGCCCCCTCCCCGCGCACCAACGCCCCGCGGGCTGCTGTGCCGAGGGCTGAGAGAGCGCGGCCCCCCGCCACCGCCCCCCCTCCCTGACTCCAAGGTCCGCCCCCCGCCCCTGTGCGCCTGCCCGCCGCCACCCCCCAGTTCTTCCTCCACGTCAGCCACGCTGATCTTGAAGTGGATGCCCTCCAGGATCTGCGTGCAGCGGTCGATGATGTGCTGCATCTGCAGGAAGCTGGCGGCCGTCAGGTAGCTGATGATGTCGGCCAGCTGCAGGCAGAGGCGCCCAGTGTAGCAGAAGGACAGGAGCTGCTCGAACACTGAGGGGTTGCGGATCACTGAGATTGACACCGTGCTCATCTCGCTCAGCGACATGTGGTCCCGGAAGTACGGCGAGCTGGCGGCCAGGACCACCTTGTGGGCCCGGAAGCTCTGGCCCTGCACGTTGACCACGATGTCGCACAGGCGCCCCTGCATGCGCAGTTGGTTGAGGTGGGACAGCACGGAGTTGCTGAAGTCGGGGATGTCCAGCTGGATGCTGCCTGCTCGCTCCATCGCGCTTATGGGCTCAACCTGATCATAGACAACAACTGTAGCTAGCTCAGACTGGCATGGTACATCAAAGTCTCGGCAATAACAACTGGTACCAATACAAACTATTTTTACCTAGTTAATGCACATCTGTAAGATTTAATGACACGACACGTATGAGCAATGACGTTTTCATCACGAGTTACACTATTCTTATAGCTACCTGACAATCGTTTACTAACCGCACTGACAAGTTAGATGCTTAAATCAGTCTTACTGTAGCTCATTAACATTAATAAGACGCCAAAGGACGCAGCTAGTAAGCTGGCGATGGCTATCTGGAGAGACACGGACATGCCTAGCTACCTAGCTAGCTTGTTCTGGGGAAAAAGTTCATCAAGCGAACTAGTCCGCCCCGACAGACTACAAAAAGAAGCAATACACCAGTTCGTCCCACGATATGTGACATTTTATTTGTAAAACATCATATAAGTGTCCGTCTTTTCTTTCCTAAGTTGATGATGTAGCTAATGCAGTCTAACCAAGGGTTACAAGATAGCTAGATAACACACTTATTTTAGTCTACAAACAAAACACCAACATATTAGCAAGATAGCATTAGGTTGATAGCTCACTTCTGGCCATGTAGTGAGATAAGTTCTAGCTAGCTAGCTATACAACATGCACATCTTACGTATTTTATTCTCGTTGTCGTTCTGCCTACCGATGAAGCTCATTCACTACACCCGCGCCGAAGCCCCCCTTCTCGGTCAACGCAACATACTGCAGGACGGTGATCAGCCGAAGCCTACCCAGTATCACTCTGTTGCCAGAAACGGGGTGTTGCCTGGTTTAACCCCAAGTCTCAAAAACAAAGCATGAAACACCCTACAAATAACTAAATATTACACGTAACCGTAGCCTAAAGAGGTGTGCAAATTTCAAATTGTCATGCATCACTAAGTATTTTTTTTTAAATCTGGCTTTTTAGGCTATTCCCTCTCGCCGCTCACATACTTCCATTACACGGGGCGGGCCAAAATACAGTTAAAGACGCTTAATCTTTCGGGAAATGTTGTTCTTTCCGAGGTATTTCTGTCGAAGAGAAGTAAGATACAGGATGCATAGAACTTCCAGTCCCATCATGCCTTGTTGCAAAAGGCTATGCTGGGATTCTGGGGAAAGTAGTTCGCTTGTAGTTTTTTATGAGGAACATTAGTATGCGACATCAGCTTCTATGTTTTATTCAGTATAGCTTATTCACAATACAATTTATTCAGAATGCATCTTTTTTTATATAGGCTGTGGTTATCGTGGTCTTCGACATGCAGTATAACAATGACATGTAGTTAAATGGGCTACATTTTTCTCAATGTCATAATTCAGGACGATTCAAGTTCAATTTGAATTCAATTGATGAGATACAAGTAATACTCTACCGTGCTAGCCAACAAAAGACAGAATGATATAGGCTTAAAGAATTGTAAAATGAGAACATTAGCCTATAGCCTCCGACAATCTCTCAGAAAAGATAGTATCAGTTCATTCAAAATGCGCACTGATTACAACATGGCATGGACTTGGTGGATATACGGTTACCCAAATTCACACATCTAGATATGTCTAGATACATCAGTTATACTCTCCTTCTTTGAGATGAGTAAGCTGACGTAAATTCGATCATCGTGGACAGCACAAAGTAAAGCAGTCGACATTTATCCTCCCCGTCAGATCACAGAAAACCACTTGCGGTCGATTGGACTGGACGCTCAACTGACAGGAGGCTTTCTTTTCAACTCTAACAAGTTTCCTCGCGGCATTTTTGACGACCCGCGAGCGCACATTTCCTTACTTAAATCTGCCGCAACAGTGTTGTATCTACGAAGAAGCCACACAGTAGGCTAGTTATAACCCACATGCATTTCAAGGAGGTTTATAAACCTTCATGCGTACGTCCAAAACGCTCACGCCCTATTGAAGGAATTGCCCTTAAGGTGTGTGCTGAGCTTATATTTTATCTTATATAAATATCTTATATTTTATTTTGCCTTGTAATGTTTGTTAAAGGCTATGTGGAATCAAAGATGATGATCTTTGAAAATTCGAAAGTGATAGCTGACTGACAAGGAAAACGTCACTATCCCCCCATTGCATTCACATTCTAGAGGTAACATTCAGTTAGCTCATGTCTTTCAACAGCCGTTTTGCGTCTAATCTAATTAAATTTCCCCAAATCTGACCATTTTGCATATAGACTAGGCTACTGGTTATAGCTTGACAATTATCTTAAATTATGCAGCCTAGATGGTAGTCTTATATTTGCATGCGCATACGCACGTAATTATTGTGCAACTATTTAAACATGTCGACATGTGTGGTTGAACGGTTCAGTGTTGGTATTTATGGCTTGCAGTCTGAGTATGCCGCCCTGCTCCAGCTTGATGGACTCGTTGCCGGTCTGCAATCGCACGAAGTCGTGGATACGGGATGGGACATCACAGACAAATGTGCCATGTGTATGATTCGTGGAAAGCTCAATCCTTCCGGGATCTGAAATTCGACACAGATAGTGTGCTTTAATTTTCCGAGTCCTGTGTGTGTGTGTGTGTGTGTGTGTGTGTATGTATGTATTGCAACAGACAGTTATTCCAAATTGTTACTCTTCCGAAACAATCAGCATGCATCGTATTGATGGGACGTAAACTACTCCTGCATGAGTGACCTACCCACGATAACAATCGTTGCTGGATTGCTAGTTTTCGATCGAACGTAATCCAGTCCTTCCACGTTGTATTCGCAAGTTACATCGATTTCATTTAATAGTGAGGTGGACTGCCATATCATTAGCTGTTTTCCCATCATGATTGCATGATTGCAAGGCAGCCCATTAATGGCGAACCCGTCCCGGTACACACTACAGCTGGCGGCCTGCTGTCCGGGCACTGAACAGTTAAGCTGGACACTGTCATTCATCATAACCACCAGCGGACTCACTGTTAGCACCGGCTTTTCGACGATTCCTGTTGTAACATAAAAAGAAAGAACAACAATAAAAACGCAGATAGATTGAAAAAAATACTATCAACAGAAGATACCAAAGAGGACAGCACATTTCTCACGCTGTATCGCATGTGAACATGTGACCACAGACTTACCCCACACCACCACTACTTCATCGTCACTAGAAACAGATTCATAGTCTTGCAGTGTGTAGTCACACCGAACACTTGTTCGGGCCCCGGCCGACCGCCTTCCCAAAAGGTGACGTGAGGACACGAGGAACTGGCAAGTGTATGTATGAGTCTGCAGCGACATCAAAGGTGTTGTCCTCTGATCATTGTAAAGGCGGCAGAAGCCACCGGTGTAATCGATGGGAACACCGCAAAGCACGCGCACCCACTCTCCCTCCGAAATTTCGGATGAATTGACATTGATCCACGGCTTATCTGCAACAGATGGATGTACTGGATGTTACATAAACGCGTATGTTTGTCTGTAACTGACTAAACTATTTGATTAGGCTAAACAGCAAATGAAGCACTCATTCTTAAATCACAAACAAAATATCTTACTGCTCCAGTATGATATTGCAGCTCTGCTAAAACCTGTAAAAGAAACAAGAGACATATTCTTTCATCAAGGCTTAATTCATTTTTGTGTATTAAGTCAATACTAATTTCACACATAGGCCTATAACACTTTCTCACAGGGACAACCTCAAAGCGCAGTGTCTTTTCAGTTACAAATCAAACCATAAATAACGCAGCGTCAATGAAACATGGGGACGTGTCACATATTACACACGTCACGCATTGCGTTCACGTTTTTGGGTCGAATTCAGTCAGCTAAATAGTAAAACAGCCTATCATAAACCAATTCTACATGGGAACAAAAATCCAGCAAAACAATCTTTATTGCTTACCTGAAGTCATGACGAGAGCGATCCAAAAACATGACATTATTGGCGTCAGGGGAAGGTTTGGGAAACGGGACATGGTATTGTTTGTAAGACAATGGAAAGTGCAAGGAAATTGTACCTCGTCTACTAACTAAAGATCTGTGAGCATGCTCTCTGTCAGCGGACCTGATTTTGTTCAGAAATTCCCTTTAAGTGACCAGGAGGGCAGTAACCCACAACTACACGTGCATGGGGTATCAGCATTATTTTACTTGAGAATTGAGCAGCATCTAGCGACAGTTTAGGGTATTGTACTGACAATCTGTGTTAGATCCATCCTCTTTGATCCAGCGTGAATTACGTGAATTCTGCAGTATTTGGCGCAGTGAGGCTTATTGTAAAGCTGACTTTAGTCTGACAGTTAATCAGAGTAAGATAAAAATGAGCTATGCAAGGGTGTTTGTCTTTACTTCACTGTACTTTCATAGCAGAGTTTCAATCACAAGACTAAAACACATTCAAGGAAAGGAAAATAAAACTTAAGTTTCAGTATCTGCAGATAAGGTAGCCTATCACTTTACAGTGCCTTTTACAGACATGGAAATGTCAAAGGCATACAGTACTTTGCAGTTATTCATGCATTTTATGTGGTGCACAATTTAGTACCTGCTTCTTGTCAACGATCTCTTTTATCACATTATTACACATATACACACATTCATGTATTTATTATATTTATTTTGGGTAGTCCTTCAGATGAGGTCTTCATCAATCCATTCAACTATTTGCTTGTTCTTGCCAGTTTGGCGGGACATGTAAATACTATGCCCAGGATGGTCATCAAATTCTAAATTACTGTCAAATCACTGTTTAAGACTATTTTAAAAAACAGAAGAAGGGTTGTCAAGAACATATACAAGGGTCCTAAGTGACACATAAAATCATATTGCCCTCATGATATTTTAAGTGCAATGTTAACTGAATTCAACAGAAAAAATGCACAGTACTATGTTCAAACCAAAAACAATGGATTTTGTCCTACGCAATTTGGGTTGTGTGCTTTGGAGTTGTGGGGGTGAAAAGGAGATTTGTGAAATGCTTGTCTGAAGTCAAAATGACTAACATCATAGGAATGCAAGAAATTGACATCAGACAAAGATCAAGGAGAGGTTCAAACTGAAGAAATGAACACATTGGTTCACTGGAGGTATAGGAAATCTGATAAATTCACAGCTTTCTGCTTTTTTTCAGATGTTCTATCTTTGTTGCAACCATTAGCGCATTTTCAGAATATCTGACACACAGTGCACAGCCCTGGATTCTATACCCAGACAATCTGGTGGTCACAGCTTAAGAAATGGGCCTCCAGCTGTAGGTTTGACATCCGAGCCTAAGGTGGTTATTATGTGAAAATAATTTAAGACATCCTTTTAATTTGACATTTTTTATTAACATCTAACAACAATAACCACACAAACCAAACATTACAGTGTGCAAATAATAAGTGGAAGAACATTGAAACAACAAAAGAGCAACACATTTTGGCAACAAAACTGCAATGAATTGATTCTCCTCAGAGGCCTTTACACTAGTGAGGCGGAGCTCAGCAATAACAACACATCTTTACACAATTTACACAAACAACAAAATAAAAGTTTCTGTAGGACATCTTTAGAATGAGCCACTTCTACTGTTCATTAGCTTTCAGTAAATATTTTATATGTTTGTGCTTAATTTTCGGGCCAGAATCCAGTTTCAGGCTGACATGGAAAGCCCTAGGAAATGCAGAGCCCGACTGTCAGCTTCCCCAGCTTTCAGAGATAACACAGGCCTCTTACATACTCCCCTAAGGCTTTCTGACACATTTAGTGGTTTGTCACACCCCTTTCAGACACTTTATACATATCCGACTGCTTATCTGCAAATACAACAGGATAGAAAGCGACTCAAGCAAACTTTACAGTATGGAAACAATGGAGAGGCCAACCTTACATTTTTGGCAAGACACGAGAGGTTTGAGCCATTTCAAAAATCTACACAGAAACTTCTCCAATGGAAACATGCAGAAAGAACAATAAAACATAACAGATCAAAGCAAGTCAGCCTCC
The DNA here is from genome assembly GCF_013368585.1 of Megalops cyprinoides. Taxonomy (NCBI): domain Eukaryota; kingdom Metazoa; phylum Chordata; class Actinopteri; order Elopiformes; family Megalopidae; genus Megalops; species Megalops cyprinoides. The sequence continues at coordinate 46,214,265 of NC_050584.1, forward strand.
ATCGTGTTTGAACAGCATAACCACTCTTCAGACAACAATGCTTTTTAATTGCTTCCAAGATAAATTATTGCCACTACACTGCACTGCTACAGGAATAACTTCACTGAATAAGGGTGATATAATACAAAATTAAGTACAAAATACATTCTCAAATCAGGGGTAGCATTTACATGGTGCTAGACTTCAGAGTTAAGTCAAAGAAATACAAGTGCATATTTAATTGTATTTCTTAAATATTTCATTATAGTAACAATAACAATAATAATATCAACAAACTAACCCCACTCTTTCAAAACACATTTTAGAGTGTCAGTAATGCCTATAACAGCTCTTCATCTGCACTTTTACAACAAGTGCTGCAGGTAATACACAAATACACCTTGAACTGAAACTGCTTGGATCTTTTATCCATGAAAAAGTAGGCTTGGTAGATAATACTGATTAGTCAGGGTTACAAATCAGGTGCTAAGTGCTTCCCTATTATAGATCTGTGTGAATGTGGGACAAGTTCAACACTAACAGTTGCTCAGTGGTATAGGAAAGAAATAAAAAAACAGTTTCCAGTTCAAGTTAACCACTGGTATGGGTGTTGTGTGTATACTGTATATACACACATACATACACAATAATTTCCCTCCAGTTTAGCCCTTTTTTTGGCTGAACGCATCCCTCATCATAAGCACTCTCAGTGTGGAAGCCCATATGCTTCTAGCAAACTCCTCTGGAAATATCAGGAGCGAAAAAGTCCCGGGCCTACATCAGCAAACAAATACATTCACTCATTTACACACCAGTCCAAGGCAGGGGGCCTCCTATGAGGAGGAGGTGATGTTCCCAGAGGAGACGATGGTCTCCCGGGGCGAGTACTCGGGCTCGTCCTTGTTGGGGTGGGAGGAGTTGTCCGACTTGCTCCGGCTGAACTCGGCGCCCATGATGGGCCGCGAGAACTTGCCGCCGGGCCGGCTGCAGAAGGCGCACAGCAGCATCTTGAGGAAGGCCCGGCGCATCTCGTTGCTGGTGAGCGTGTAGATGAGCGGGTTCATGGCCGAGTTGAGTACGGCCAGCGCCAGGAACCACTCGGCCTTGTAGAGGATGTCGCAGCGGTGGCTCTTGCAGGCCACGTCCAGCAGCAGCAGGATGAAGAGGGGCGCCCAGCAGGCGATGAAGCAGCTCAGCACGATGATGACCGTCTTCAGCAGCGCCAGCGACTTCTCCGAGCTCTTGCTGCCGCCGCGGCCGTTGGACACCTTGCGGAAGACCAGCTTGCGGCTGCGCGTGCGCACCAGCGCGTAGATGCGGGCGTAGAGGATGACGATGGCCATGAGGATGACGCTGAAGACGGTGGTGCAGAAGAGGATGTACGTCTTGTGGTAGAGCGGCAGCACTGTGGAGCAGCTAGGCATGCTCTCGATGCAGTTCCAGCCCATGATGGGGAGGCCGCCCAGGATGGCCGCTATGAACCAGCAGGTGCTGATGAGCAGAAAGACCCGGCACGTGTTGCCGCTGTTGTGCAGCTTCATCTTCAGCATGGTGAGGTGGCGCTCGATGGCGATCGCCAGGAGGCTGAACACGGAGGCCGCCAGGGCCACGAACATGCTGCCCTCCCGGAAGAACCACTGTGTGGGCGTCAGTTTGTAAGTGTTGGCCCCCGACAGGAGGATGTTGGCCGTGTACACCACCCCCGCCAGCAAGTCCGAGAGGGCCAGGTTCCCGATGAAGTAGTACATGGGTTTGTGGAACTTCTTGGTCCTCCAAATGGTGAGCAGGACCAGCACATTTTCGAGGATGATGAAGCAGCACACGATGATGAAGATCACGGAGTCCGCCCTGAGCCCGGAGTCCTTCCGTTGTTTCCCCGTGAAGTTATAGTGCTTGGCTATGAGGTCGGAATACATAGAGTCTGCCATGGCCACTTATCCCGTCAGCTGAAATTTCCTCCCGATATCCAGACTGCGGCGCTAGTGGACCAGTCAAGACAAGGCTTGCGATTCTAGTCCTTTCGTGTTTATGTGTTGTTATTTACAGTCTTTCTTAGGTCAAGAAAAACTCCTTATTACGAAAGAAAATGACCCATATGCAGAGAGACGACATCATGAAGAGACCCTAAAGAGAGAATAAAATGTCAGCTGAGGGGGTAACAGAGCATGCATCATAAACACAACATTCAATAGTCATCCCACCGTGGTAAACGCTTGATCGTCTCTCAAAATAAGACTCGACAAGTCGCTTAAACTTGATAAAACAGGGTGTGAGCATGCAAGCGTAATAGCGGATCACATCGACTATCATGGAGCAATTCCATGAATTTTCGACGAGAATTAATGGGCCAGTGAAGGAATGACGACACTGACCTCTTGAGCTCAAGTCTTCATTAAGTCTTCACTGTTAGTGATATTTCTTTGCTAACGGCATGCTTTAATAGCTGCAATAAGCGAACAACAGAAAGCCAAATTAATTAATTAGTTTGTGATTTGTGATCATTGATAACTTCAAAGGCTCGACATTTCACTCATTTGGAGAACAAAGTGGCAGATATTCATAAACCTAAGACAATAAAACCCACTGTGAGTAGGCGCGCAAATCCCTACACCGTATTTTCCATATGAGAGCCATACAGGTTCATTTTCGTGGCCGTGAACAGTCCACTTACAAACATCGAACCCAATGTAAGTGACAAAGTTTTGGAAACTGATAGAGATGATAGCGGGATCATAATTGCTTGAACCAATTGTGCAGAAAGCGACGCACTGTCTGCCCTGTAGTTTTGACAACATCGGGATGGGATTGAAAATACCGATCATGGGGATTGGTTTAATTGTTCAAGATACTCAACCAAAATTTGAAAAACAGACATGAGTAGCTACAGGACATATAGCCCGCGGTCGCAGAATAAACCCTTAAACAGCCAGCGGGTACCACCAACCCTGACTTGAAAGAATAGGCTAATCAGACAGAAAATAAGATAAACCAACACATTCAATGTTACCTCCGGACAGAATGCACGTTTATGTACAGGAGACACTATGTAGCCTAATTTAAAAGTAAATACAAATGAAATGAAACAGAATACCATTGCTCACTTGCCAAATGTAAAGTAGTCTATAAATCCGGTCAACTTTAAGTTTGCGCGTCAATATCAGAAACAAACCAACGTTTTTTTTTTAAATCAACTTAAATGCTATAAAATTACTTTACTCACATCATTACTGCTATATGTCTTACCTCATAGGTCAATATCCATGCGAGTCTTAATCAAGTAGCACTGCTAGAATACATCCTAAAGAAGCAAAGTAATAACACGTATTCCAATCAACGACTTCACTCCGCAACGTCCACCGTAAGGACTAAACAGCAAGCCCAACTGCAGCTTAACTGTAAAAGCACGTTTTGTAGGTCCAGCCCCCTTCTCCCCTCCCCCTTCACGTTTATTATACCGAGGTCGCAATGCCTTATCCGTGTATCGTAGACATCTGAGATTGTTAGAAATGTTGAAATGAAACCGCATTAATGAAAACCGGTTTATCAGAAATTAAAGGAAACGAAACATTAAACATGGAAATTAACCACGCTGTTTGTATAAAAATAGCCCTTCATGTTCATTCATTTTTCTTCAGTCACAAATTGTATCTTCACCTAACCAATACCAACACCAGTCCAAAACAAAAGACATGCCAACTTGCCAAGTAAGAGAATGTCTCTGTTGCTTCACGAACATAAAACATGATATACATAATCAATAGCTTTCATTTAAAGTATGCAGGTTAATAACCCCTAATGCTACATTTAGTAATAATTAAACTCATCTGCATTCAGTTTCCACTCCCCACCCCCTCCCGATTTTAAACGTCATGCTCAATTCCATTACACTCGTCTAAATCAAAATTACGACGAAATGCCGTCTGACAGTTGGTCTGCCGCCTTGTCATATGGCTATATCCTCTGTGTCGATTCTACATTAATTGTCTATTAATCAAAACAAATTGCCTTAACTCACTTAGTAGTTAATTAAATATACTACATATTGAATCATACACGCTCTTTTTTCTTTTAAAAAAAATCACTATCATCATCGTCATTATCATCATACATTAGTGTTCATCTTTTTGTTTGTTAGCTGAAATGATAACATAGCTCTCGCGCTTCTCTTTGCTATTAGCATAATTGTGTCTCGGCCAAATGCGTCCTTGGGGGGAAAGGCATGTTTTTGGTTTCTTGGCTTTCAAGCCGTTCTGCACAGTTCAGCAATTTAGCAACTGCTGTGGAAGTAGTATGAGGGGATTAGCTGGAGCTGGTTGTGTGCCTTTGTCTGGTTTAGACAAATGAGAGTGGGTCAGACGAACGGAAAGCAGGTTTCAATGGTGAAGGGTTGCTGTGGTTTCAGTTTTTTTTTTTTTTTACATTTTTGAGTTATCAATATGACATTTTCTTCAAAATCAAGAGGTTTATTTAATTTAATTCATACTTTATTTCATGTCATATTTGAAAAAAATCACCTCTAAAATGTTGTTTTGGAAAGCTGAATAGAGTTAATTTTTCCTTTCCAAGACTGAGTCCAGAATTATATGCAAATATATACAAATATCTACAATGCAAAATTTACAAAATAGCTTTGATGTCAGCTCATCAATGCTCATAAAAGCCCTCATAATAGTTACTTAATCACTGTTATTATCATTTGACTGTCAGTCTTTCCCTCACTTTGTCTTCAAAGAGTGCACCAGTGGGGTACCTCCACCCCCCCCCCCCCCCCCCACCTTCCACTCCCCCCAAAAAACCACCTACCAAAACATATATGCATGAGGGCTGCCAGCCACCCTCTGTGCCCCCATTTCTCCTGCACATTAATCTCATGCGGAGAGCACAGTCTCTTCAAGTCTGCTGCTCGCATTCTCCCGTGTCCTCATGCCTTCAGGGAGTGGGGCAGGAGGAAACATGGCACGCTGTCTTCTGCAGTGAGGGGCTTAAGGGGGGGGGGGGTGAACTGCCTGACAGCGGTATTCCTCTTCAGCCTAGTTTCACTCTCAAGCATGCAAATGACAGCAAGGACAAAAAGGCTTAATGGGAACCTCAGTCAGACATTTGCATAGCTCAGCACACTTTTAGATAACCTTTTTTTGGGGGGGCGGGGGACGGGGGCGTGCAAGGTTTATTAACAGCAGAGTCGATGATGTTATGAGCTAACTGTCTTTTTTATATTACTAGCTGCCTCAGACTTAGACCTGGCTGGTTCCAGCTGCTGCACTACCCTTTTATAAGAGACACAGACCATCCCTCTGTGACTGCGGGGTCCCACAAAACAGTCCACGTCCTTCTCAAGTACCCAAAGGCCAAAGAAACATAACCAAACGCCAAATCGCAGCTGTCTCACTTGTCTAAAGAAGCAGCCCAAAGCCAGGGACGGAGCGAGCGAAATGACTGTGGTCTCTTGGATGGTGTTGCGGGAAATTGATTCCATGAAAAGCAATGCCCCAACTCACTTCTGGAGGAAATCAAATGAAAATATCTTTTTTTTTTTCAAAAACAGCAGCGTAACACAAGACCCTTTGCATCGCGTGGCAGAATAGAGAGCCGTGGCCCAGCCAGTCAGCTGAAAGCTTGGCCAGAGCATTGGAGGGAAAGCTTTAAAAGGGAGAGGGGGGCTTGCCACTCACAGCAGCATGGACTGTGGTTGCCATGGTCTGTGCGAGAACACTGGCACCATCCCCGTCGGCTCTACACCCATCAAAACCCGGCATGATCAAAAGAGTGCTTGGAAAAAGACGCTTTAGGTCTTTCATTTGGGAGGCTGCGTGGTCACCCTACTTTTTTATTTATTTATTTTCGACCCCGTCCACTTAGATGTAGCATGAAATTACCCAGATGCTTTTTTGAAAATAGATAAAAGCTACATTCACCCACCCGCAGTAGTCGCGCAGATCCTGTGGTGTGACTGAGTATCAACGTAAATCTGAAACAAATGTTAAGAGTTTTTGGATATGTCCTCTGGTGCTCAGCGCTTATACAACAATGCATTAAAACCCAATTTAAAATGTCGTGCAGACCTGGAAATGAGCACAAGTTGTGATCCCAGTAAAACTGAAACAATTGTTTATTTAGACTAAAACCCACATCCTAGAAAATGTCCTCGGACAAAAACACACTGGCATGACAGGCCTCTGTGGTAAATGGGCAAAAGGCAGACGTAAACTAGCGTGATCATTTAAATACTGTGTATAAATGATAACTGAAAAAAAAAATCAATATACGCTTTCATATTTAAAAAAAAATCTGAATCAATACAGTCTGTGCCCTCTGAGGTTCACGGGCAGTTAACACACAATGTCAGAGCGAAAAGAGACTCTCCTTGTGCGAAACAAAACAGCTGGGGATTTTCGGGAAGCAAGCCCCCCTGCTGTCAGAGAGGTCTGAAGGGGAGAAATCATCCGGAAAAGTAAGGAAAAAGGAAAAAAGAGCGCGAGGGGTGGCCGCACTGGGCTATTCTGGGTCCCTCGGAGTGGCGTGTGTGTGACTCACAGCGGAGAGCGAGGAGGAGGTGAGGTCATGGCTCCGCGAGGAAAGGAGGAAGCACCCCCCCACACACACCCTCCCCCCGCTGCTACCCCAGGTGCGGAATTACTCACCGGTGAACGCGTCTGTGAGAACAGCCAGTAAAAATAGACAGTAACAATATGCAGGGATACTGAACTTCGTGGTGACGTGCTGGTCATGATCCTCCTCGCCATCGTCACTGATGCTACGCGTCGGCGTCATGCGGGGCTTCGGGAGCGCAGTCACCTCTGAGAACGTGAGCCTGGACATGCAGAGAGTTGGTGGAGGTGCGAATCTCACCCCCCCCCCCCCCCCCCACTCACCACACCCATGCACCCCTGCGTCCATGTGTCTTTATGTGACCCTGTCCATTAGCTACATTTTCCTCTCTATGTTGGCAGCTTGTTTCTGGCCGCCTCCTTCTTTCTGATCCCATGAAGAATGACCGGACTCGGAGGATTACAGTGATATAGAAGAGAAAGTGAGTTGGGGGGGGTGAGGTGGGGGGCACACATGAATCAGTGCAGCTTTAAGACATTCAGTTGGCTATTGGTACTAGCGTTCATTTTTTGACTGTTGACCGCACCCATACGAACATCGAACAAAAGGGCAGCTTCCCCTCCTTTAAGAATGATCAGAAAGACAATGGACGTTACAGGACCCACCTTCCCATTCTCTGTGCTTGGAGTACAGCACCATGACATCATGACATACACCCACAGAGGGGAGAGACAGGGCAGTCTCCTCTGAAGTAGACAGCCTGACGGATCACTGACTGACAGTCAGTAAGAGTTTCTCCTGCCCCCACCATTGGCAAAATGTATCAGCCCTGTCTTGTTTAGACCTTGAAGAGCACTGTATGAGGACCAGCCATGTCAGTGGAGGTGAAGCAGAAAATTTGGTCTTCTGCTTGGCACTGGAGCTCAACCCCCCTGGTCTGAACCTGAGAGGGGCACTGAGGGCATGGGAGTAGCCCGCAGAGGAAAACTAAGACCCTCTTCAATCACCGCAAAGGTGTCCAGAGAGGGATTTACACCAAGGCCAAGAGTGTTCGGGATTATTGGGAGAGGAAAGGAGTAAAGGAATCGGGCACCCCTTCAAAGAGGACTCGTAAAAATACCCGCGCCGTGTACTAACAACATTAAACTGCACTTGTAAAGCATTCCAGCGGAATCTGATAGCAGGAAATGCACTACAAATGAGCGGACAAGGAAGCTTTGAAACTGAGCGCGAGAGTATCAAGGGCGTAAATGGATCTAATTCAGAAACATTGTTCTAGAAACCACCTAGGGTGTTGCGTAAGTTTAATAACATGCAGAAATGTATTTAGATTAAAAGCAACAAGGCAAGACCATGGTTTACACACAAACACAGACAGGGATGAACATGTGTTTTGGAAAAAGCTCAAAGAAGTGCCTTGCGATAGTCCTGTTCTAGGAAACAAAAGGGCCTTACAAAATGTAAAGTTCTCTGCATCTGTCTTTGCTTGGTTAAATCTGCCTGAAGGACAATCCAGGCAAAAACTCTCCCCCTAGTCCCCTCGCAATTTATTTACTCACCAAGCATTTGTTTAAAAACTCAGCCAGTAAAACAAACAACCCTAACAATTACGCAAACATCATCAGGTCAAAACATAGGTTGTTCAAGGAAAAGAAAAGTATCTCACAAAAGATAGCAATCATCACATCCTTTCACAACCCCCCCAATCCCCCCATGCCCTAAAACAAGACCATTCTCCTTCCTCTTTCCGGTTCTCACAATCAAGCTTGGAAGACCCTCTTCAGACCCACCCCAAGAGATAGTCAGAATCTATGAGCTTGAAATTCTTCACAAGCAACACAGGTCAGCTGATCTCACAAGACAAGACATGCTGGGTACACATCCACATCTGTTTGTATACATTCACCTGGGAATTAATACAATCGTTGACACCCACAGAACTGGATGCCATGGTTCAGTCATGTATTTTTACTTAATTATTAGATGTAGGATGCCATCACTGAGTTTGTCTGCTAAGACAATATTTATACACAAACGCTACATACATTATAATCACATATTTATATGGTTCAAATTAACAGATTGTGCCTTCCCTGTAGTTTAATCATTGTTGTCTCTGTGTCTCTTTCAATTGTCATACACAAGAGTTTTTACTCTTTTAAAAAATTCACAATTTTTCAAGGAAGAGCAAGACCCAGCAAATAAAAAGGATAAAACTTGACTTTAAATGTGCCTTGTGGAAACCATTCTGTGTGTTTATATGTTATAACCGTGTTTGTGAAAAAACATCTATTCCATATGACTGTTTCCATATGACTTCATGTTTTTGTCCAGTTCTGATTATATGACAACAGAATGAGATTTATAATGTTGTTCACCTAGATGCAGTAGGAAGAAAGGCAGGCAAGGCCAGCTTGGAGTGTACGTTTCCACAGGGACAACATGGGACATTCTCTTCCTACAAACGATGAGAGAAACCAGGCACGAAACTTCTGCTTTTTCAGGCCTCAGAAGTTGTCAAAGCATACCTAAAAAAGTATTTTTCATTCAGCAGTCTGCTCAGATTAGATTTATGAAGCTTTAGGATGTTTGTGTAGACCGTTCACCAGAAATGACTGCTTTTCGCTCCTAATTAATTTGTTCGGAAAATCGTGGACACGTCATGTAGTGTTTGTATAGTGCTTGCTTGAATTGAAAGTCCACAATCGGTCACATTGATCTGTTACCTACATAGCCAGTGTGTAATACAAGGCAATATGATGATAGAAGCATGTTGGGGTTGAGAGACAGAGAGCATAGCTGAGGCAGAGAAGTAGAGACATGTAAACACTGTAAAAATGAGAGGTGGATATGCTAACACTTGCAAACTCAATTTTCAGTTGTCTCCAAGTTGGTGCACATTCCCAGCCATTAAGCAGGTAAGGTGGAATAGCATTGATTTAGCTGGCTGACTTCAGATTGAATTAGGTTGTATTGAGTAATATAAGACAGCAATATACATAATGACCATAACTCGGTTGCAGGTCACGCACATGGAACAGTGTTTCCTCGTGATGACATAAACGTGGCCGTTCCGTTGTTTTACGATGAATCATATGAAGGCAATGACACGCTCGGATTTCACATGTGTTCTCCGTTTTGGCCGCACTGTAAATACCTCCCCTCTAATCAGCTCCATGTGGGAAGCTGTGAATTCCCAGGAATTTGCCTTTTTTTTTCTTTGCAAAGTCAAAGAGACACTCTACTCTCTTTGACAGTTTTCCAAAATCTTTTCCTCTCTAGCTGTCTTGGGAATGGTGCCAACTACATGATGACAAAACTACAGGGCACAAGGGAGAGAAATAGAGGAAATCAAAGAAATGATCCCATAATGTTCATGGAGGAAACGTGCAAATTTGCACGAAAAACTGTAAAGCTGTTTTTGAAATTTTTGATTCTCATACTAAATTGGCAATGTTTAGAGATCTGAGCACCACCACACACCCACTGAGTTTACATAACTGGAAAAACAAATGTATACAATATATAAAACAGAATAAACTGTCCCACCAATACAGTACCTGTAGTGGCACACACAACTATACGGTGTGGAAGACGTTCTCATTATAGGGTGCAGCTGGAGGAATGGGCAGGTGAGGTTGGTGACAGTTGCACTACCCCTCAAACACAATGAACCCCCTAATCACGGTTCTCCACTAGATCTGGTGGGAGGGGTACCACACCACAGGAGATGGTGAAATCTGGTCCCCACATGCAATATTTGCAATCGTACAATCATTTCTGCCATGTTTTTTTTTCATCTGTATTGAAGCTAACATCTAGGCATGATTACCGTTCCCCATTTATCTTAATTTAGATTTGAGTATCAATAAATCTTTTAAAATTAATGTTACTACTAATGTTAAAGGTTGGAATGCTATAAACCATTCCATATGCAATACCAGTCAAACGTCTGGACACACCTGATTAAGATAATGGGAAACATGCATTCAAAGACATTTTGATCTAAAAATGCTTAAATGCTTGAAATTTGTTTCTTAGACAAATATAAATAGTGAAGTTGACGCATGTGGATTTCTTGACAGAAAATGTTTTTGGTAACTTTGAAGAATCTAAAATGCTCTAAAAGAATATAAAAAAATAGTTTTGATTTCTTTAACACTATTTTAGTCACTGCATAATTATATTTGTGTTATTTCATTGTTTTGATGTCTTTACTATTATTCTAAAATGTGGCAATAGTCAAAATAAAGAAAAACCCTTCTATGAGTGGGTGTGTCCAAGCATTTGACTGATACTGTAAATATCATGGAATTATGAGCTTAAACTAGGGCACTGGAAATGAATTCGAACCTGCATAAAGAATGTTTTCACCATATGGCCACTGAGCAAGAGGGAAAGCACACAACACCGAAATAAGAAGCAGGGAGACAGTAGGCAGTGGTCAGCTTCCATAGGGCAGCAGTAACAGGAAGACAGTAAGCAATGGGTAATTTCCATACAACAGCACAGAGTCAGCTTTTTTTAGAAAAGCCAGAGTACTGACCTCAGATAACTGATTTGTGTTCCTCTGGATATATCTGTGTACATTTGGTTGTGTACATGTATATATGTGTGTGTGTGTGTGTGTGTGTGTGAAGGCATAATTCCCAGTAAACAATAGGATTTATAATGCTAGTATAATGGGTGCACGGTTTGTTGCCCAACGGAAGAAATAATCCCAGGGGCCTTTGGATGCTCAGACAGGTTCGTACAGACACTGAGTGAGAGCTGCAGAGCCACAGTATGGGCCTCTCGAGTTGCCTTTCATCCCAGCTCTCTGTCACTGATCTGTCACAGAGCCGTTACACCAAGAACCAAACGACCACTCACACATTCTTAACCAGCTTCTTATTGAATGGAGCTGGTAAAAGAACAGGGCTCTGCATTCGAGTTCCAACTCCTTCTGTCAGTCCACTCAAATTGAACAAAAATGTAATAAATCGTTCATGAGAAAGTCACACATTATTCAGTCATTAGGATAAAGTACGAACATAAACAAACTGTAAAATGTTAGCGTACCAATCTAACGTCCCAGAGGGATTGTTTTACGAACGCTCTGGAACACCGGCGCGAAACCAGAGAAAAGGAGCTGAGAAGGAACAGCAATCCGGCCTCCAGCTCAGAGGACCGCTCAGATCTCTTTGTTGTTGTGCAAATCTTAGGGCGACGTGACTCAGCTCAGTGAAAGCCCTTTTCGCCAGGGCCATTTATTAGAAAGGCTTTGCAAGTTTCAGAACAAAAGAGGACTTTGTGTTTTAAACACAGAAATAACCGCACACTCACACACACACACCAATGCACTCTCACACAGGGTTCTGTAAGGCGATATTGGGGCCTGATTATTGAGGAGAAAGCGGGGGAGTCATTGACAAGCTTCGCACAGTAGGACTGAATCAGCCCTTAGCCATCCAACCAACTCTGCTGCCCAAACCAGTTCCATTTGATCTTTGTGGTTGGGAATTTGGAATGTGTGATTAAGTGGTAATTCCACCCCCCCCCCCCTTTTTTTTTTAAATCTGTGCATGTGGACACTCAACAGAAACTGCACTCCTGGCTGTGACAGAGGCTCTCCACACGGCTAGAGCCTCCGGCTCGTCATCTGTCCTCATCCTCCTCGACCTCTCTGCTGCTTTCGATACAGTCAACCACCAGACACTATTATCAAAGCTGTCTGAGATGGGCATCTCTGGAACTGCCCTCTCCTGGTTCATGTCCTACCTGACTGGTAGATCTTCCCAGATCTACTGGAAAGGCTCCACCTCTGCACCCACCCCCCTCACTACAGGAGTCCCACAGGGTTCAGTACTGGGACCCCTACTCTTCTCAATTTATATAAACTCTCTTGGCTCAGTTATCAAATCGCATGGTTTCTCCTATCACTGCTATGCTGACGACATCCAACTCTTTTTCTCTTTCCCTCCCTCTACCCCCCAGGTCAACGAAAGAATCTCTGCATGCCTGGCTGACATCTCCAAATGGATGACATCCCACCACCTGAAGCTGAACCTCAGTAAAACGGACCTCCTCTTCATCCCAGCCGGCCCTTCCCCCCTGCATGACCTTTCCATCACCTTCGATGCCACCACAATACCATCCTCTCGGACAGCAAAGAGCTTGGGCATCACCCTCGACAGTAACCTGGACTTCAAGGAGTACATTGCTCGCACGTCACGGACCTGCCGATTCCTCCTCCACAACATCAGGAGGATTCGCCCGTTCCTAACCACATACGCGACGCAGCTCCTTATCCAGGCCACAGTTCTCCCTCGACTGGACTACTGCAACGCTCTCCTTGCAGGCCTCCCAGCATGCACCACCCACCCTCTCCAGCTCATCCAGAATGCAGCTGCCCGACTGATCTTCAACCTCCCCAAATTCTCCCATGTTACTCCCCTGCTGAAATCCCTCCACTGGCTTCCTGTTGCTGCCAGGATCAGATTCAAGACCCTGACCCTCGCCTTCTCTGCAGTCAACAGGACAGCCCCTGCCTACCTCCAAGAACTCATCCAGCCCTACACACCAGCCCGACCCCTACGCTCAGCAGCAACTGGACGCCTTGCTCCCTGCATGGTCAAGGCAGGAGGTGCTCGTTCTGCCAGACATCGGCGTTTCGCCTACATCGCTCCCCAGTGGTGGAACGAACTCCCGGTCTCGCTACGGACAGCTCCTTCACCCCAGTCCTTCAGACGGGGCCTGAAGACGCACCTCTTCAGACTCTACCTGGACTGACCCAGCACACAATTGCTGCCCCCCCCCCCCCCCCCCCCCCCCCGCCCATCAGTGCTGTAAATTGCTGTGCTTTTCAAAAATTGCTGTGCTTTTTAAATTGTGCTTTTAAATTGTCTCTTGTTGCCGCCTTAACCCTGACGCTCATTGTGCCGTTTTGAAGTTGTTGAAGTTTGCCGTTCGAAAGTATATCGTACTAGTTGCCCTTTAGGCTGTAATTGTAAAAATCTGATAGTACTGCGTCCTCAAACAGACCTTGCTCTCAGCTGAGAACTGTCTCATTGTGGAACTGTACACATCCTGTCCCCGTACTGTCGCTGTACCTACTGTATGCACTTTTGTAAGTCGCTTTGGATAAAAGCGTCTGCTAAATAAATAAATGTAAATGTAAATGTCTATACAGTTGGACTGCAAAAAATGGCTCAGTTCGTTTTTTTTTCTCTCAATTAATTGGGATATTCACTACATAAGGAATGCTATATGATTCAATTTCATTTTTATTCATAATACCCATGAATATTGATTCAGTGTGTCTCTCCTGCTGGAGGAATGCTGTGCATTTTTGTGATTTGTGTGTGGCTGCAGAATTACATGTGATTGTGTAGGCAAACATTAAGACTCAGGCATTCATCCCACAAATTGTCTCCGTGCGGTAGCTGCTATGGCTTGACTCACTCATGTGGCTGCAGCCCTGAACTTGGGGAACTCCTCGCTTCCAGTAAGGAGGCTTTGTGACGACCAGAAAAGAATTAGAGAAGATGATATAGGCACAGTGACTCTGTAGGCAGCATTTGTGAGAGGTCTGGTTCAGGGGCCGGTCACCTAGGTGAGGAAGAAACTATGCCAGCCACTGAAAAGAGAGAATAATATTGAGGAGGGAAAGTCCTTTGTTTGAGAAAAACTGCCTTCATGACCCCCTGTTCCTCTCCCCTTAGAGTTAGGACTTCCAGTCCAACCTTGCTAGCGTTACCTATATTATTTGGCTTAAACATACAGTACCAATCTAAAGTTTGGACACACTTTTCTTTCTTTATTTTTACTATTTTCCACATTTTAGAATAATAGTATAGACATCAAAACTATGAAACATTATAAATGGAGTTAAGCAGTGACCAAAAAAGTGTTATAAACAAATCAAATCTTATATTTTAGATTCTTCAAAATACCCCCCAAATTTTTTTTTAATTAAAATTTTTTTTGGAAAGAAATTGATATGTTGGGATCAACTTCATGATTTATAATTTTTGTCTAAGAAACAAATTTCAAGCATTTAAGCATAAGTCTTTAGCTCTATATGTCTTTAAACGCTTAATCAGGTGTGTCCAAACCTTTGACTGGTACTGTACCTACAGTGCATACAGTCTTTTATGATTGATGCAATCATGTGAAACCTCAGCTGCCGGTGGACTCTATCTGTGTCACAGCATTCAGTGTATTGTTCAGTGTTTACTCAACATCTTAAGAGGTATACATGTTTTCCACAAACACCAAGTCATTGATGACGTCAGGGTGAAGGGTATAAATAGACACTGCTGTCCTGCTCAGTGTTCAGGATGTTTTTGTGACTCCACCCATTGTAAATTCTAACTGCATCATGGAACTGGAGAAGAGACCTTATGTGCTACTGTTCCATGATCACCACCCCAAAAAAATCAGTCTGACCAATGCGTGCTATGGTGCCATTACTGAAACCCCTGGCAAGGGCTTAACTGAAGAAGAAAATGCGTGCATTATACCATTATCATCATAAGCAAGGAGAAAACACACGAGCCGGCGCCAACAACAACATCAGGTCTTCCAAATTTGTGAGAGATGTGGAAAAGCCAGCGGTCTCGTTTTCCAGGCTTGCTTCCTGATCCAGCGCTGTTGGTACGCGGCGTCCGCTCCAGCTGCTCACTTGGTCGCGAACAATGGCCTGGCTCACTCTGAAGGCGACGAGGATCGGCCCCTGGAGTCGCACGCTCTGAAGTCTCCGCTGGGCAGGAAGTAGGTTCACGGAGCAGACGCATCCCAGGTACCTGACCCCTGGAATGTCTGGGAATCCTTCGGAGGGGCGGGGTAGCCCGGGAGAGAGCTGCTGCCAGGCACGCCCAAGCATCCTGCCAGCGTGAACCCCCTACCATCCCCCGCAGATATTACCCACAAAAGTCCACCTTTACTGGAACTTCGGCACAGATTGCTATTTTTAACGTTATCATTTGTGGGATTATTATGATCGTTACTGCTGACTTGGCTGTGATACTCAGGAAGCAATCCCTGCTCTGACCTTTCACACTGCACCTGCACCCGGCCACGCCACAGAGAGCAGCGTACCCAGAGCCCAGCATTCCAGGTCTCAGCTGAGCTGGTTATACCTCACCTCACGGCTTTTGGAGTTTATTGCACCATTATAATGATTACCTTATAATGATTACCTTTGCATCACGGTTGCTAAAATGAACCGCATTGTGTCCGTGAAATCAAACATTACCCTGTCTGGACTGAAGCCTGGTGTTAGAGGGAGATCTGGCCGGGTGTACAGATGTTCCTGGAAATAGTGATCACTCCGGGAGGCACCAGCTGTCACCTGATGTCATTAGAAACAATGGGGAAATGCGGAAACTCTGGGATATGCCCCAGCTTCTTTTCCCAACTGGGAAATAAAAGGCACACCGGTCCCTTTCTCCCCAAACAAATCTACGAAATTGAAGTGTCACAAAATATAGACCCAGGAATTAATAAATAAATAATGTGCGCTCAATCAAATGAGACACAAAGGAAACAAAGGCAGTTTTATTGCAGCGGCTATGGTAACGTGGTGGAAATTTCAAATGTGATACTTAATGAAAAACAGGGTGGGGGGAGGCAATTCTTTCAAGGGAATAAATCTTTCCTCTGATTAATTTTATTCACACAGAGACGGGGGGGGGGGGGGGGGGGGTGGGGGGGGTGGGGGGGCATTGAAGACACTGATTATGTTCCATTGGCCACACGCTATAATAAGTACCAATTATTTGATTTGTATGTAAGCTCCATGTAATCCACATTTGTAACTCATGTTCATGCACCAGCCATGTCTGTATCATGCTAATTTACATATCATCAATTACAATACTGGGAGTATGTTAATGAGACAGATAGAAAATAAAATAATAAACCTGGCTACATTATGTAAATTCATCATACCAGAATGAGTCTCTCTGGGAGTGACACTGACATAAATATCAGTGCTGATATTCTCAAGCACTGAGCAAAAGACCTGAAAATAAAAAAAAAAAAACTGCATAGAACCCAGCCCAGTTGACAGTGCATTAACAGACACGGTTTCTTTCAGAATCCAACAACTGAAAACCACTTGGCAGTAAAGAATAGCAAAAGATTATTACACTTATCATTAAAGCAATTATTCAGATAAACTGTGGGAGAAAAATTAATGTGAGGGAGCCAGGATGGAATTTTGGAAAGGCTCCCCCTGACAGGATAACACAAATGAAACCTGACTTTTATGTAAACAGACATGCAACACTCCACTCTCTGAAATTCAATTAATGTTTTATCTGAGAATGCCAGCTTTTGCCAATGGCATTTCAATTCATTATACATTTAAATTAAATCAGTGAATTATCAACAATGTGCAAATTTAATCAACTGCACTTCACTGAGACCAGGCGCAGTGCCAAACCCTTAGCCAAACCAGGCTGCACAATCAAAGCCACCTCAGTCTTCATTTTATTCCTATTTTTGTCAAAACACTGCAGTATTAACAAAATTACAAAAATTCTGAAAATTCTTTAGAAAGGTGTGTGTAAGCCAGAGGCAAGCTAAGATAAACTTTGCTAATTGCCTGCCATCTGCTTACATTTTAAAAACACCCCAACAGAGGGAAAAACAACTTTAGCCCTGCATATAGACAGCATGTATAAGATTTTATGAGAAATATCAGCTTGATAAAGTGCTAGGTTATCCAAACAGATAATGGAATGGAATGTAAATTGTAATGTCAGACAGCCACTGTTCAAATCTCACATCATTATAGTATATCAGTCATCAGCTATCATTTACCAGTGAGGCAGTCTTGCGGGGGGGGGGGGGGGGGGGAGGAGTAATGAGGAAACAGTGGCATCAGGAGACATGGGACTCACGGACCTGTGGGGGGTGGGGTGGGGCTGGGTGGGGTGCTCTGAGAGGACTCAGGGGGACAGCGAGGGAGGGTGGTGGCTGGCGCGAGGCTCAAAAAAGGGAGAGAGAGTCTGGGGACGAGTGGCTTGCGGTTTGTCAATGGGTTCAGCCAAGCGTGCAGAGTGAATGTAAATGGGGCAGCCCCGAAAATTGCAGCCGCCCACTGGACTGGGCCGGAAAACACACCCAAGAGGAGGAAGCGTCAGGTTTCAGAACCGGACCGTGCAGTTTGGTAATGTGAGGTACCAGGCCCCCGGCCAGATCCACTTCGGTCTCTCTAACTACTTGGGTTTAGAACGGCCAGTGTCTCTCAATCAAATTACATTACATTACATTCATTTAGCAGACGCTCTTATCAAGGGCAACTTCCAGTACAAAAGAACAGAAGTGTATCCATTCAAGTTGAAAAAGCAACAGTGTCAGACCATGCTAACAACACCCCGAGACCAGTCAGTGTGTCACTGTACACAAAACATTGAGGTATGATGCTGCTGACAAAGCAGCTGCGTCATTTTTAAACAGTAATGTGACCTACTCTGTGAGATAATCTCAGATCTGATGTCATACAATACATTGTGTGTCGCATGCAGTAGCACACTTGATTTTCAGCCTCAAACACTGTTACTGATGTTGGACCAAACACAGTGACTCAAGAAACACTTTGATGTTTGTGAGGTCAGCTCCTGATTGTACAGATTAGTCAACGGATGAGAAACCGGCCCTTGTGGGAAGACTCTTAGCAATAACGACTCTCACTGGATGCTTTCGCTGCCTGCCGTAGGAAGTAGTTTTGGAAACAGCAGACGGGGTATAGTTGAGAAGGAAGATCACGGGACTGATGATGACTTTTGTGATTGTGTGTTTGTGTGTGTGTGTGTGTGTGTGTGTGTGTGTTTGTGTGTGTGTGTGTGTGTGTGTGTGTGTGTGTGTGCGCGTGTGTTTGTGTGTGTGTGTGTGTGTGTGTGTGTGTGTGTGTGTGTGTGTGTGTGTGTGTGTGTGTGTGTGTGTGTGCGTGTGTGTGTGTATATGCGTGGGCGGGTGGTGGTGACAGGGGGATCTGTGTGGACATGGTGCAGTGCTTTGCCGCCCAGGGTGCACAGGAAAACATTAGAGAGGAATGCTGCTTCCTGTTCTCCCTCACTTCCTCTGATGTCACCCGGGCCTCTGCTGGGAAAGGCTACTGCACACAAACTGACGAGTCATATGTGTGCCGTTGCCTCAGCACGTCGCTGCACCTGTTAAGACTCACTCACAGGTGTGGAAAATTACCGAATGTTGTGTGTGAGGTACAAAGTTTGACTTAACACCTTGTCAAACCAGGGAGAGAAAAATCCTGAATGAACTTTTTTGTCCAGGATTGCAAACAAATGGCTCTGTATGTCAATTGGCATTAGTAATCTTTAGCTGCTGGAGACGTACAGCACTGTGACAGCAGGGAGCTGGAGATCAAGGGGCGAATATGATATATTTGTATATATGGGATAAATAACAGCACACAAATAATTAACATAAACGAAGGGGATACAATTAATCTATTTATTAAATCTAAAGAGATTAACTCTGGCTATTGAAAAATAATAAAAAGCATTATCAAATGTCTTTGTCATCTGTGAATCAAGAACTGGTCCTGAGGAAGCTCCAGAATTCTGAAATAGTGATATGGGAAGACACAGCTACTCACCTCTTCAACAGGTAGTGATCTCATGAGGGAAAAACTGTGCTGAAATGACAACTTTAGAAACCAAGAGGACTGGAGCTGTCAAAGTGAAATGTGAAGGGTCCATGACCATGGATATTAACAACCTGTCCATTGCCCATCATTATCCATGCGTCAGCTATATTTATTACTGGAGGGCCCCTCCTCTCTTATGAAGGACTGTAGCACTGCCGATGAGCTTAGTGTCAGTGTCAGTTGGAACTACTGTGGGATGTACAATACTACTCAAAAGTTTAGACACACCTACTCATTGAGGGGTTTTCCTTTATTTTTACTAGTTACCACATTTTAGAATAATAGACATCAAAAGACATCAAAACTATGAAATAACACAAATGGAAAAACACAGATGCCCAAAAAACACAAATGCCCAAAAAAGTGTTAAACAAACCAAAGCTATTTTAGATTCCTCAAAGAAGCCAAAAATATTTGTTTAAAATGATTTTTTTTGGAAAGAAATTCATGTATAGGCATCAACTTCACTATATTTGTCTAACAAACAAATGTCAAATATTTAAGCTTAAGTCTTTAGATCAGAATGCATGTTTTCCATCATTTTAATCAGAGGAGTCCAAACTTTTGACTAGAAGTGATGCTATAGCATTTTTTGAAAGTCAACATCAGGTTGATGGCATTGGCACCACAGTGCCATCCTGCTTTTAGATCTCAATACTGGAGAATGTGGGAGGTGCTTATTACAATAGCTGTTGCCTGGTGCACCCTTCCACATATGGGCGTCAGAGGGTGAGGCATTCACACTGAGAAACAGTGACAGGGAATGGGAGGAGGAAGCTGCCAGGATGTTCTATCTACTGAGGATAAGATTAACATGAATGAGTGGCCCTTTAGTCATTTTTGGATTATGTCATTGGATTGGATATGTTCCCACATCTCATACTTTTCTGACCAGGAGGCGCCACCATTGTATGCATCCTTTGGCTTTGTCTCTTACCTTATTTTATCCAGAGATGATGTTGGTTTCACATGGGAAAATCAGCACAACTCCAGACATGCTAATCGGGGACTGCCATATCCTCAGTTAATGGACGTGTCATTGTATACATGAGTGCCACCAAGAGGAGCCTCTGTTACAGCAGTAAATAAAAATTATTAGCATGAGAAAGGAGGGCAGTGAAATATTACAAGTGAGGCATTACACCATAATCCTGGCAGCTGATGGCCCTGAGCACAGCACTGAGAACAGAGATAGTCTTTATCTGTTACAAACAGAGGGAGAGAGAGATGAGGAAAAGGGCTAAATTCCTGTCGTGGAATGTGGAGTTCACCAAGATGGGGATCCCCATCTGCCAGCATTCAGATTCTGGGAATTCAAAACAATAAATGCGGGAAAAAAGGAAGGAAAGGGTTTAAGTTGGTTGGCTCAGGCAAGTGAAAATATGATAATAAATGTGTCATATGGCTATGTAGGCAGGGCAGGGGTCAGGAGCGGAGGTATGTATCCAAACAACAGTGCAAAAAGGACAGATGCTTGTGTGTGTGTTGGTGTTTATGTGTATGTGTGTGTGAGAAAGAGAAAGAGCTAAGAGGCTCTTGTAAGGACGCAGTGTTCTCGGCAACAATGGCACAAGACCGCCTATCAACGGAGGAAATCTGCTGGACAAGTGAATTCAAAGAGAAGGGCGTCATCAGCACTAAAAATGCTACTGTGATAAGTTGCTATAATTAGTGACCCTTTGCTACACAACGCAGCCCACACGTCACCTAGGGGGTAGGTGTGGGGCCCTGGAAGAACATCGCAGAAAAAGTCACTACGTCTCCAGGAGGGACTCCAGGACCCACTTGGTCACAAACATATCCCGGCGTGGCTATGTTTTAAAACCTGCTGTTTTCCTGAGAAAGGTCCCGTCGTGAGGTCAAACCCGGAAATGGTGAGTGTTTGCTTGGCTCGGTTTAAACGTCCCGTGGGCCAAGAGTTAATAAAACCCCTGCAGCTTCAGAGAGGAGGTTTAGATCACTGCCCCTTTGCTGTTATTTCACGTCTGTCTACCTTGTTACATAACAAAAAGCATAGCCAGAATTATTCCGAAATGAATAGTGCCTCATAGTTGTTTGAGGAAACACAGGGCAAATGTCGGATCCATCAAACATTACACACCAGCCTTTGCACGACATTGACGTGGTTCACACATCCAAAGTCCAAATGATCCTTTTCCCTTTGGGTTCATTTGCAAAAGCTTATGACTTTTTCCAGAAAACCTCAAAGGCAGAACTTGTTGGATTTGAAACGAAGGAGCTTGACTGGTCCGTTGGAGACATGAAATATGCTCTTGGACAGTGAAAAATATCAAACATTGTGGCTTGGGCTCTGCAAAGGCGTGTGGTTTCCACGGCAACTGTCAAACAACAGCTGGACAACAGGGGTGAAGAAAAAAGGCATTATGACCCATGTATTCGATTGCACCAGAACACACACACACACACACAGATCCTTTGGATTTGACCTTGATAACTATCATGGCCAGAGAGCATCCTCCTCACTAGTCTCCACAAAGGGATCTTTCATCTGGGAGTACTTTTGAACATGAGTCAAACGATAGCCATCACCTTAATCTCACTGATGGGGGACATGTTGAGTTATTGCAGTGCATTAGCGGGTGCATTTTTGCTTTGTTATCTGTTATTAGTTTCAGGTCTGGCAGTCACGTTAAGGAGGCGTGATGACTTGTGTAATGGGTCAAAGACACTTCGCTCCTCCACTTAAACCCCTGATTTGACGAGCTTCAGACGATTCGTACTGCTGACCCGAACTTTGAATGATCACCCCCCTAAGAGAAGTCCATTTCTTCCACCAGCACAAACATTAGTAAACCCAAGAAAATGAACAATGCACAGTATTCAGTGCCCAGTCCCAAATTCATCGCAAAACATTTATTGGATAGAAGGGGAAGAAGCAGGTTTACTCAGCCATTCCCAGAGCGGTAGGGGAGGAGGAGTGAGTTTTTATGTGTTCAAGGGGGACAACCCCTGTGAGCTGGAGTCCAGGAGCACACTGGGGGCACATAACTAAGGCCTCAGCTCACCCATGAAGGACAATGATAATAACGTCAATGATTACTAGTACTATGGCTACTACCACTACTATTGCTATCACTGCTTTAACCACCAGCATCACCACTGCCAGCACCACCCTAACTATTACTAATAATGATAGGTGAGTGGTACGTGTCTGGTGCTGATAGGGTCACTCGGTGGGGTGTGGAGAGAGTGCAAGGACTGGGTTACACTTCATTTGTCCTTGGAGACACCCAGGGCTCACAGCTGATATAATGGGGACCACATGGTGAAGACCTGCACTGCACCACACACACAGCAATAAAGAAAAAAAAACACCACAGAAGCTAAACTCACACAATGCGCACCAACATTATGGAAAATAACAGACAGGCATAACATGTTTAATACCTTTCTTTGCCTTTCTTAACTCATTTGTGTCCATCATTAATAATTTTAAACACAAAATCTAACAAACTCCAGATTAAGCAGTCATCACACACCTGAGGCATTGCATTACATTGCATTAAAACTCATTTAGCACATGCTCTTATCCAGAGCAACTATCTGCACTGTACCATGTCAAGCATTCCGTAACCGTGCTCCATACATATGCCCAAACAATGAAGGGTATTACATAAAAGATCCCTTCACAGGAGTAGAACACCAAGCAGGAATAGGAGAATTTAGGCTTCAGTATTACTAATTATGTGTGAACAGCTCAGTACCAATATCAACTAGACCTCTGCCCATTTTCCCCATGCGCACAATTCATTATTAAACAAACAACAGAACCCACACATGCACGGACAGGCGGGCACACTCATACACACACATACACACACGCATCTCCCCATGGTTTCTGGAACATTCTAAACACTCAGTGATTTCAGTCTAAACCGCACACTAGTGCTTTCAGTTCCATGGAAAACAAATTCTTTGTGTGTACAGTGGAAAAAGATAGGAAAAATAAATGCATGAATAAATGGATAAGCAAAAGTTAATTAAGGTGACATGTAATATTAGGCCCTGGATGAGTGGGACAGAGGTCCTGAGAAATGCCTCTAGTGTCCAGCATTTGGTGAGTGATGGGTGGGCAGCCACCGTCACACTGACTATCAGATAGCAAGGGGTCAGATCTTGGGGGTCAGAGTTCACAGCTCTCCTCCTTCCTGTTCAAAAATTTCTCGTGTTTTATTCCCCTGAGAAGCAAAAGGAGGGGGCACTCAGAATAACAGCTTGCCTAAAATTGCACTTTCACCAAAAGAGCTTCCAAAGCCAGCCCAGCTACTGATGTTAACAGGGGCTGACATTGTATCTGTCTTCATTTTTCTCCAGTCTATAATCAGTCTTCCTCTCTAGTTCTCTTAAAAAGACTTGGTTCAATCGTGCTTATAGAGATTAATTTAAAAACTACTTTTTTTTACCACAGTCTCCACTGCAAACTGTTCAACTTCTTTGTTCGCCCTTTTTGTTTATGTCTGTGGCAGTAATCTTCTTACCCTTCAGTCAGACCACAAACAGAGAGAGAAAGTGTCCGCGTCCCGACATCACACAGTGCACCTTGGCCCCTGCTCTGTCCTTCGTGCTGTCTGACTGCGTAGTGGGAGAGTGTTGAATCAACACAGCGCCGCGCTAATCCCCTCATGGGAGCCTCTTCGTTCTGCAAGCCCCCCACCGTCCCCTGATGACCCCTGGGGGCTCCGCGGGCTAAGAAGTACCCACCAGCATGGAGCCCATTGTAGATGAGAAGTGGGAATATGTTTTTGCAGTGAAGTCATGCTCAGGCCCCATGTGCCTTTGCGACACCAGACTCCCTGGCTCACACACGCTCATCAGAAAACATAAATGATGCGCTTGCATTCTCAGACACCTCCACGGAATAACCTTACCTGCCACACACTAAATTCTCTTGTTTGTTTTTGCATTTTATTTATTTTTTTCTGCATGGTGTACTTATCAAAGGTGTCTGGCCGGAGAATTATGAACCTAAGAAGCAGAATGCAGAAGGCAGAGGGGTGTTCAATACAAACAGAGCTGCCTTATCCGGGGAAAATCGGTCTCCCCGGACAGACATGTGGAGACACTGCTGGTGCTTCTTCTCCAGGGCGTTATCTCATTTCTCCATAAAACACCAGGGCACGCTGTCCTTGAGGACACAAACATAGAGAAGGGGGGGGGGGGGGGGGGGGAGTAGGTGAGGGAAAAATGTGGTACGTACTGATACATGCTATTGTGAGCCAAAAGTATTTAGCTAAACAGGAAAGCGCTGGCCTCTGTTTGGTGGTCGGGTCCACTATAGGTCACTGCCATTGCTGTAAGTTAATATTCACTGACTCACTTCCACTCACTTCCATTGTTCCAAAAAAGGCAGGTTTAGCTCTGCAAAGGATTTTTAACTGCAGTTGTAACTGGCTCAAGAGAGTGAGAGTAAGACAATTCTTGTACCTTTTAGGACATTTAGGATTGTGAGGCCGACACAGGGTCACATGGATAAGCTGCAGGTATTCCGTGGTGCTCAGTGGAACCCAAGGGGTCAGAATGGCATTTTTTTCATCCTTCATGGCACTGCTGGCGTTCCTTCAGCCCTGCTAGGAGTCCTTCACATCTCTGCCCACTCCAGTCAATATGTCCCATGCGTACGTGACAGATCTGAGACCTGAGCAAATCAGTGTTGACACTCTTATAGATGGCAAAACTGTCACCCTGATCCTAGCATCAATTTGTCTTTTTTTTTTTTTTTTTTTTTTACATCTGTCAACTCAAGTGCGTGGACTGCATGTTTATGTCAGTCATACTCACTGACAAACTGCACGTTACCTGGTGTAATGCCTGTTTCCCGGTGCGTTAAAGGTGGTCCTTTGGCTGCACGCTGAGCTCCAGATAGAGGCCGTCCCGGCACAGCGTGTGCCCACGTGTGACAGCTGTTTCGCTTCACTGCTGTAACATGACACGTCCTCACGAACAGAACAACCCCCTGCTGGAGACAGCGAGAGGCAAGGGACCCATAAAACAGTTCATTTTGTTTTCACAACAGGCTCTTCCACCAGGGCTCATTCTGTTCTTTTCTTCCTAATTTCTTTGTGTGTTTGGATGCTGTCCATTGAAGCACTCTTTCTTTGGGTGTAGACGTCATGGGTGTCAAGCTGAGGATGAACAGGGTGAGATACATGTAATGTGACAATTTGAGTGATGTCCAAGCTGATGCTGTACAAGCTATTCACATAGTAATACAGACCCAGACAATTCCAGACGCTAGGGTCAGAGGGTGTGCAATGTTTTCAAATACTGACAATTACATACATTTAATGGCCGGGCTAAAATAAAAACAAGGATGTTTCTGTTAAGACGTCACATTTCTAAATACACTTTCTGCACCACACAGAGACGCAATCAAATCCAAATATGACACAGGAACAGTGACTCTGGCCGAATATTATCTCAACATGATAACAGCATCTTTGCAGCTTTCTCTGGCATCCAATGACTAGTGGGATTTTTCAGAGGTCTGGGTCATTGATAAACTGACAGTTAGATAGCATTTATCATCATTCCCTCCCCCTGTGTCCTCCAGACAAGCACATACAGTGCAGCAGCGAGGTGCTAGCGAAGGGGGTGGGGGGGTGGGGGGTGAGGACGTTTATCTGCTGTCGACAGCTGGCTCCTGGCTTTCCTGAGCAGTCAGACGCTGCAAAAGTAACCTTTCGCACTGTGATTTATGCAGCACACTGTTTACCCTTAGTAGGGAGTGACTGACAGCAGGCTAATAACAGCGGTATGTAAATACATGTGGAGGTATGTCTTGGTTCTTCATTTTCGCTGCTGTTTTGTTGAGCATGTGGGATTGTAATTCTTTCCAGTGGGCTGTATGTCTCATCCTAGAGAGGGATGCTTTACATACTCCCGTTCCCACCAGTGTTCAAAAACAATGCCACGACGACTGACTGGCCATGGTAACTTCTGTCAGGGGAGACGAAAGAAAAATATCAGCCCTGTAAAAACTGTTTTTCTCACACCCTGTGCAGGACGCTGAGAAGCAAGCAGGTATAATGGTTTTCAACCGTCTATCGTCAGAGACTCTTAATGATTGTTTTCACAGCTGGCATGGCCTTTTGTGAGAGAAGGAGAAAAGAAGAAAAAGGTTCCGTTGCTATCTGCGCACACTATTTCCCTTCTATTTTGACATCACTTCCTGCTTCTGTTAGGTTACCATGATGCCTAGTTGTTTCTTCAGTGTGTACTGAGCACATATATGGAAGCACAGCTTGTTGGGTTATTTTTCATTGCAGACTGGGCTCATATGCTGACCTTCCACAAGCTGTATTGTGCCAGAACTCACAATTATAGTTTCTCACTGATTATTTAAAAGTGAGTCCACATGTGGGGGTATGGTGAAATGAGCCAATCGCTTGACCAAAGGGAACTACATACCACATACTTTGGTACAAGCAGGTGGGATTTTATTAGTGACGATACTTATCCTTGATGAGTTGATTAAAAGAATGACATTATGGAAGCTGGGTTGTCAAAACTGAGCCCATCTTCCCATAGCCACTAAATGGAAAATTCAAAATGCGTTATTTTTTCACCATAATATTTACAACATTTGTACATAAAACAAGTGATTGCATGCCTTTATCCCATGTGTTGTTAAAATAACGTGGAAAATCTTTTAACAACACATGGGAATATGGGAATAGCAGATTTTTGGCTGTCTTTTTGAAAACATTGAAGGATCTGCTAGTTTACAGGACCATCCCTGGGAATTAAGCTCTTCTTCTTTCCTCTTTTCTTCCTTTCATGCTGATGCTGATGCATTTCTGCACGCAAAGACCAAAACTGATAGACCAGTACCATGGTTTAGGGTAAAGGGGCAGTCTGCTCTGTCACCCAGAGTGACCCCTTGTTTTCCTGTTCCTCACCCTGCGTATGCTTAGACAGGGACAGACACACACGCGTGTGCTCACACACACACACACATATACTCTCACACTTTCTTTTTTACAACACAGAGGAGGAGCCGCACTCTCCTGCTTAGTTCAGGTTCCAGGCAGTTTTTCCACTACTGTAACTAAATGAGCACTGTGTCGGCTCTGCTTTCTACCGTTACTGATGCTTACAAGCTTACAAGCAAGCTGTGGGTGGAGCAATGCAACATTGCTTCTGCTGTGGTGAAAAAGCAGCAGAAAAACAGAGGAGTCTGCCTATCCAATGTTCAACAGGTTCATATGGATGCCAGAGATAATGCTGCAGAAGTGATGATTGGTGCCTATTTTAATGTGTGGTCAGTTGATCTGAGTCTGTGTGGGTCTCAGAAGTCTGTCTCAGAAGTGTTGACAGCTTCTAGTTCTGCTCTACTGATTTTGTCCTGGAAGCGTGCTTGATTGTCAGGTGTGCCAATTAGCTGAATTATCCCAACTCACTGGAATGTAAGTCCACTTCCATTACTGCTCTCTATGCAGTAGCATTTTATTTTTCACAGCATATTTCAGCATTTAGATAAGACAGGGTTCAGTTTTATCAAATCAATGTAATCATTTCAAATGCAAAGCTTAGAACCTAAAAGGGTAAACTGTAAATTGCAATTTCACATTATGCAAGCTCTGAAAGCAAAACGAAAAAATGAGGTTAATCTACGTGAGGGGTGCGCATGTGCATGGAGATGGAAGCATGTTGAGAGTGTCCTCTGATCCGCTCTCAGGTTACTCAGTTCAAAGACCAGAATGGGGGGCAGCATCAGAAGGATAGGCACCGATCTACACTGATCTCTTTCACAGTCCGGTAAGATGCAGCAATTTGTGCGGTCACAAGCTGACAGAAAAAGCCACTGAAGAAGAAGAAGAAATAGAAACCACGCTGCTATCAGTGATAATGGCATGTCTTTTTACTTAAAAAACAAGAAAACTGAAACTCGAGAGTGAAGTCATTACTGTGACGCTACCCTCTGCAATCCACAATGCATGATGTCATAAGCTACAGCTCTGGTTGTAGGGAAAGAACGGAGATGCAGTTGTGCAGTTGGGGCGACAGTGTAGCATAGCGGTAAGGAGCGGTAAGGAGCAGAGCTCATAACTGAAAGGTTGCTAGTTTGATTTCCTGCTGGGGCACTGCTGTTGTGTCCTTGGGCAAGGTACTTAACCCACAACTGTCTCAGTAAATATCTAGCTATATCAATGAATAACATGTAAAAAAAATTGTAACATATGTGAGTCGCTTTAGATAAGAGCATCTGCTAAATGAAAATAATGTCATGTAATATGCTGAATCAACTAATCCATCTTTGGCTCCAGCTTGTACCAGTCAGTTAACAGCAGATTGGCAGAGAAAGTGGGGGTGGGGGGGTGTCTCACTTTTCATTTGGTCTAGGTCCTTGTTGTGCAGCTGTCTTCAAAAAAACATAAATTATACCAAACATGCTTACAGAAGAAAAATAAATTCAATTATGTCTTTTTCCTGTCCTGGGATTACAATGACAAAGCTATCGTTTTGCACCTCTCCGCACTCAGGACACTTACCCTGGCTGCTTACCCTCTTGGCGCCTGCAGGCCTGCTTGGTACTCTACCCTCCACAGTGCCACAGCACAGTGCTCAGACACACGCCCTGGTGCTCCCAGACTGCCTCGCATGGCAGCCTTTCTCCGATAAAAACACCACTGACTGCCGTTTCCTGCCATTGTGCACAGTACCTGAGGGAGGAGTGGAGGGCAAGAAGACGAGAGAGGCAGACAGAGTCACGGACTGAGAGATACAGAATGAGAATATTGATATGGCCTTTCACTGGTGCAATGTCAGTGGTATTGGTATGGCCTTTTGATGGTGCAAGGTCATTGTTCTCCTTCTACGTCCTGGCTCCATTGAGAAATGTGCAGTAGCATTGAGTTACAGCTACAATGTCCCGAGACAAAGACGTACAGATCTGCTTGCATAATAACCTGCCACATATGAAGGGAAAATCAGTACTTAGGTTCCATTTCTCTTTTTCTGTTGATATAATATAATGTTGTGTTTGATGTGATTATAGCAGTACTTTTATTTGGCTAGGAGTCTGATGAAAGTATCGCACCTGATCAAGGGCAGAGGTTGTTAACCCTTGCATTTGGACACCATAAACAGGGAAAAGAAAGGGGGATTGGGGTGGGAGAAGGGATTGATAAGATGAATTTTTATAGACGTGAAAGGGACCGGTTTGTCTAGGTTCGGTTGATTGTGTGGGGATTGTCTGAATATTAAACTCAGAATATTTATTTGGAACTTCAGGTATTGACTTAAATCATGCTATGCACCTGGAAGTGCGTATACATCAGGTGGTCATACACCTTGCCTTATCGTTATGCGAAGTGTGTATAACACATATATGGTGTACAGTGCTTAAATGGTCTGGAATTAAGCAGGTGAAAAAAGCAAAGAGTAAGTTATGGGCAAATATACTTTGCAAGTGAATGTAAAAAGATCAGCAATGAATGTTTATCACCATAATAACTAAGTCTGCAGATGCATACAAACCAAGTAGACAAAGTAATGAGTAAGACCACAACAGCTGCATGTATCCACTGGACAGATCAGATGACCTCTTGGACATTCCATGCTTAAGGTTATAGTGAAATTGAAGAAAAAAATATTTTTTTTCTGAGTAAACCTTAAGTCTGGGATTCTACTTTTCACAACTCCTGTTTATATAACCTATGGAAGTGGGGACAAGCATCTGAACAGAATCAAGACTAGATTTAACGGACTTTCTTTGTTTTGTCAGCTGCAATTATAGGATTTGGGGGTTCCTGGTGGATACTGCAGATACCTGTCAATCATGACACATGGGCAAGTTGAAAGAAAAACGGAGAAATTGAATGAGACCGAGTAATGCACAGTCAGGCATGATCAGTATGTTCTAAGCCAACGGTTAAACCAAAGCCTCCAAATAACAACTAAAAGACCACATCCTGCCAAATATTCCTTAAGACTTTTGCAAACGTGAGCTTTGCTGTGCAAGTGTATCTTTATGCATCAAATTACACAAGTACTGAGTGAGAGACTGTGGAATCCTAATGAGAAGGATAGGAGAGAGGGGAGAGGAGAAAGAGGAGGGAAATGCAGGGGGGAGAGAGAGAGGTAGCGGGAAAGAGGGAAGAGGGGGCCGAGCATCTTTTTGTGAAGCACACAGAACCATCTCCAATTACCAGACAAAAGGAGCTCATTGAGTGCTTGTGGGCTCCGGCATCGGGTCTTAGCATGAATAATGAGCGCTCTACCCTGACTGGTATGAGGACTCCACTGTAGCACAGAGCCGGTCCACTGGGTGCACTCAGGAACACTTATGAAGCACGATGGAGGGGCTTGTCACACCACAACTTCAGTTGTCAATAATTAAATAAATTGAGTGTTTATTTAAACAATCTAACTCAATGGACTGTAATTAATCGGAGTCTTTGGAAAAACCCCTCACAAGACGTGTGCGAACATTTTGCATATGTTTATTCCTGTTCCTGTTCAGAGTTACTCAAAAGAGTGGAGGTTTATTTTCCTCAGGAAACACCCCAGTGATTCAGAATTCGCCATATGAGTGGGCATCCTGCTCGGCTCACCCGCCTTCCTGAAAACATGTAGGGAAAGCATTAACGCCACTTCCAGACACAATCTGGAAGGGGGCATGTTGCTACACGACACTACGTTTCAACTGCCACGTCTTACGCTCCAAATCCAATTGCAATTAGAGTAATATTGCAATTACTCTTTTTATTCTCAGCTCAAGTAGCACCTTGGCACTTTTGTGCAGTCCTCTGATATACTCAGGGAAGGATGTGTGGAATTTTTACTGGAGACTGAGGCCACTCCACTGAGGGGAAGCTCGGGTGTTCCAGGATATGAGTGTCTCTTGCCATATCTTTTAAGTTTTTTCCCTCCATTCTGACTTCTCCTTGACAGGCTCCTGCCCTTACGCATGTTCCCACTATTAGTCAGCGACCGTGATTGCAGACATGTCCACTTAATAGCTGACCTTCTATTGTTTGAATGTAAGGTTTATCCTTAAAGACAGCACTTTGCGTCATTGCTTTCCTTCACTGCACTTTTATGTTACACTTTTTTTTTTACTGCTGTTTGAATCAGCTCAACTTAATGAACTCATTTTATGGTAATGGACACAATATATAGCAATTTCAGCAAAGATATGAAACATCAGTATTGATTTTAACACCCACTGGTGTTGATCAATCTCTGACAGAAACACAGCTGCACCACAGTTCATGAGCACTTGAATATTGTAGATGTTTAGTTGTGATTGACTTGGTGCAGCTGTATGTTTCATACAGGGGAAGTGAAGATGACAGAATCCCAGAGTACTGGCACCTCTGGCATTGGGTTTGTTTCAATCACTGATTGTGTACAAAAATAGCAAAGACCCTGAGTGACCCTTGTTCTCCAAGACAGGTAAAGGAGGGTGTCTCTGTAGCTCAGAGGATCACCGTGATGAAGATTTCTCTGTCTGCTTTTTCCTTGTGCCCACCGCTGTCGACAGGCTATTTTAGGAGTAGCCTTCCCCACACACTGAAAGGGCTGAGAGGGGAGGGAGGGGGCACAGGGGGCTATAAAAACAGCCCACGACCAAAAAAAGAAATTCTTGAATATTCCCCTGAGAGGTCTGGTTCTTGGTAGCAACAACCTACCAAGGGAATAGTGACTTCCCTGCTCTGAGTCGTGGGAGAAATGAATAGCTACCTAAGAAAAACATTCATTTCATGCTTCGATTGGAGGATAGAGAAACACGGAGAGCCGTCATGCAAATAGTTTATTTGATCAAATTATCCTTCAGAGATTGTTAGTGTTGTTGTGTTGATGGAGGACGTTTATCTTAATATACTTTGCAATGCTCCCCCTCTCTCATTTCAGGCTCCATTCATGAAATAATTTTTTAACAAGGACTGTTTTTCAATAAACTCCAGAACCTAAATCTGACTAAATTATTTCTGCATTCTCTTAATACCGATATTGACACATTTCAACTTTCATTATTTAATATTACATATATATGATAATGTGTGTCAACAATTACTATTATAAAATATATGATATTAGAATTAAGTAGATCTAAAAAAACTATTAAACTATTATAAATCTTTTCAAGATAAAGGTTTCTAAATGTATTTTTCATTTGGTTGGTCAGCTCCAACACACAACATTCCAACCTGATTGATAATCTGTCTGCAAGTGTTAGCTTTAAACAGGCGAAGGACAATCCAGTCTGGGCTTCCAAAATATATGACACCTTAAATAACAAACGTCCAGTTTTTATTTGTTTAAAAAGTCAAGCTGCCTTATTTTCCACAACGCAACCGCATAGTAAGCGGAGCACCCATAAATTTAGCAGAAAGCCTCTGGCCCTGAGGGAAAGGAGTTGCTCGTGTTGCCTCTAAATCAGCTCCGAAGAACATCCCAAAAACATGGGAAGTTCATATTCAGTATTTCAGTAACTTCTTCAAACTGCATGCAACTTTCAACTGGAAGGAAGAAGAGAACATGCTCTTATTGTGCAAGGGCATCTGGAGGCCTCTCACTTCCTCTGAACCACTAAAGGGTCAAAAATTAGCAGTCACAAACCAACCTGATGCTATTGCATGGTACTACCATGAGCTATGGAGCCAAGGGGAGGAAAATAGTGTAAATTCATTGTTTTAAGCAGAAATGATCCCATTCTGATCCATTGATTCGCACCATTGTCCTGCAAACTGAAGGCATTGTTCTCTCTCTCTGTATGCTTTTCTACAACTCAGCTATAGATTGCATAGGATGGGATGATTTGCTTGTGTCCCGATATGTAG
This sequence comes from Megalops cyprinoides, assembly GCF_013368585.1. Lineage (NCBI taxonomy): Eukaryota > Metazoa > Chordata > Actinopteri > Elopiformes > Megalopidae > Megalops > Megalops cyprinoides. The sequence goes on from NC_050584.1 coordinate 46,247,259, forward strand.
GCATTATGAGACCAAAAACTCCACTTAATGTTTTCACAATTTTTGGCCTACATTTTTTGGCCCTCTCCTATCAATTGTAGTGCTTGAGTTGGCACTCTGTCCACACCTTCCAGGCTGGCTCTGTGACCTAAATGTGACATGTAAGCTCTTAGAGTGGGGAAGGTACCTTAGCTAAACCAAGATGATTCAGTTTTGAGGTTTCTGCGTAGGTAACCTTGAGACAACATTAGAGTGGCACTCCAGCCTGGTGTGTCACATCCAGTGGCTTCTAAGAGATCCATTCACAATATTCCATATCCATTTTAATGGGATGATTTGGGATGTGAATTTCATGGGATGATTTTCATAAAACACAGTGGGAAATTAAACAATAGGCCACCGAAACATCTTATTTGACTCATTTTACAGCTGAATTGAACTGAACTGCTATGAAAGAAAATGATGTTTGTGTATGTATGTGTGTGTGTGTGTGTGTGGTGGTGGGGGGGGGGGGTGAAATGTAGAGAGAGGGAGAAAGAAAAAAGACAAACCAAGATGTAGATTGAAGGTCATGAGAGAGAAAAGGAGAGAGAGAGAGACAATGAGAGTGCGAAAACTATTTCCTTTCCTGTTCTCTCAGTTACCGGGAAGAATTATTTTGTGTAACAACTTTGTGAAACAAAACTTCAAGAAGGTTAGGAAATACCTCAAGTCAGTGACTTCCCACTGGAGTTTTCATTCACAACGTTCATTCACAAAACATGTTTTTCTTCATTCTTTTTATGTTTCTCTTCCTCCAGCACAAATATTGTGTAAATATTCTTTTGTAATCAGAAGATGAAATATACTCCTGGGTAATTATACTATGGTTGTGACACCATGAGAAACACTTCAAGTTTTTAAAATAGTTTAGATTGTAGCAATATGCTACACTCACAATCTTAAGTACTTCATTGTACGTAGGAACATTTACCAAATACATGTTCTTTGACTCCCAGTATACATATGAAGTAATTCAATGGAGAAAATTTGGATATGTATAATAACTGGAGAGTGGATGATTTTTTGATTTTTTGGTGCTCCAAGTAACTTAATTTCATTCCTAGTTATGCAGCTGCCTCCTTCTCCAAAAAATCTGCAACCACACTCTCTCCATTTCTTTCTCTCCAGCTCTGTCTTCCTCTTTCCTCTCTGCTGTCTCTCTATACTTTTCCTTCATTTCTGTCTGTAGCTCCCAAGCTCCCTCTTGCCCATAGTTAAGGACAGGCAGTGGGAAGAGACAGCCCGTGCTGATAAACAGTTAACACTGGTGAGGAGACACTCTCTGTGCAGTCAGACTGGATCACCCCCCCTCGCTGCAGGGGGAATTTTCCACTGGCTGACTGGACTCAAACAAAACCAGGGGAAAATGAACCTGTAGACAAAAGAGAGCATCCAGTTGAAGCTGGCTCGCTCCCCTTCAACAAGCTGAATAAGTAGACGAGAGAGCGCCATTACATAATCTCTCACAAAAACAACAATCAACTCCATTAATTGGGACAGTATTGAAGCTCGGAGGGTCACGTGTCCAATAGATAAGGTCTGTTTACTACTGAAGCCATGGATGGGGAGTAGCACAATGCACTGGATTTAATCCGAGTAAACTTTTTGTCATCCATAGAAGCGCCCATCAGTCATTCTGTGTGAGTGCAGGCCTAGTGTTTAAATACATTAAGTAGAGAAGATTGTTGTGAGCTTTCTCTCAGTGCTTCTGCAGAACTGCACATAATTCAAACATAAGTGCAACTTGCAGAGTGCCTTCATTACCCTCTGCACTATTTGAGGTCTCATACAATATCAGCGTACTGTGCTTTCATTGCTTTTCCAAACTATACAAGTTAGCAGAAGAGAATTTGAACTGTGACACAGCTTCAGTGGCATGTAAATAACTATTTGAAATGTTTTAGCAGAATTGGTGGTTCAAAATGTGCATGCCTGAAAGCATGTTGAATTTAAGTGCCACTGTGAAACACTGGACATTTAAGAGCGATTTTAAGAGTTACAGAATAAACAGATGCACAAAGCTTAACCCCGTTTCCCCATACCCCCATCAAAACATGCACACATAGAATGCAACAAGTATGCAAGAACAAGGGAACAAGATCTCATTCCTTCCTTCCTGCCTTTCTCTCTCTCTCTCTCTCTCTCTCAAACTCTCTCCCTCCCCCACACATTTTCCCACCATTTGTGCAAAATAAATTCTCATTAACAGCCAAATTGCTTTCAGATGCTGGACGTGCAGAGTTTCCCTAGAAACGGCTGGGAAGCCGGGAGCAGCCTGGCGTCTCTGTGGTGCGGCGGGCAGCGAGAGATCCGGGCATGCTGCAAATCCTATTGCCAGGGTTCACTAAGCCCATTCTGCCCAGCACAATGTTCACTGACGGGGCCCTTTCTGCTCCTTATAAATGGCAAGGAAACACCACTGGAAAGCACCCCCGACAAGTCATTTTCTTCCATTTACATTACAACATTTTTTTTATTCATCACATTTTATCATGGCTTCCTCCCCCCACCCCCAAAAGACAACTCCCATTTGCTATAAGCGGGAAAAAATGTCAGAGCAAGAAGGCTCCCTTCTCCAGTCCTCAAGGCTTAAAGATTTTGCAGAGATGTTTCAATTAGCAACAAATCAAAGCCCTGGTGAAAAACAGGCCATAGACTTCCTATCCAAACAATGACCTCAATGATATGGTTTAGACCTTTGCTGTAAAGGAAGAAAGTGGCCCCACTGCCCTAGAGGGACTGGAGGTGGTCATTCCAGGTCTAGACCTCTGACTCTCAGCCCTGGTACTGGATTTCCCCCTACAGGTGTCTACTGCTTCATAGCTCTTTTGAGCTCTCAGTGACCTCACTGAATCATTAAAAATACCTGAACTACATGGTTTTTCACATCATTTCCACTACCTTAAAAAGTTGGCACGAACCTCTCAATGAGTGGTTTTAAAAAGGTGAGAACAGATTTGAGCAGAAACTCATGACCAAATCTTTTCTTTTACACCTTAACTCTGAATAAATTTAAAACAATAATAATAATAATCTGTAACACTATCTCTTTTTGTACAAGAATTCTGTGTTTACAATCAATAACAAATCCCACAGCAATCTCCAATCTCCACACCCTTCAGACACTGGGAACAAGTTTTTTTTCCTGCAGCATACTCTTCTAGATAGTAAGGCTAGTGCTGACAGATAATGTTGCAGAATGCCTGGCTATCAGCTCCAGACAATCTTTCCAGTCACTGCCATGGCTGCCCTGCTTCAGCCCTCTCTCTAATCCCAGGTTTATCTTCAGGTAGGAGAAAGCCAGCATTATCCAGTGGCTTGACCTTTTTTCTTTGCTGCTCTGTTTTTGACCCTCCTCCTAACTCCCCTCACAACCTAGAGAGAATTTAGTTATTTCATTAAGAATATTTGGACTGTATGAAATCCAAGATTCAAACATGATGCTTCCACAGTAGCACAGATTATATGTCAGTGAAATTCTTAATTGTGACAAATGATAGCTTGCTGTTTGTGTGCGTGTATGTGTGTGTGTGTGAGTAAGCATGTGAAGCCTGCATGATTTCTTTCTGTACAATAAAATGGAAAATGTTGCATTCAAGCACTGATCTCTGACAACATCAGAATACATTATTATGTTTTCAGAGGATGTTACAGCATTAATACAGTTTTCATTGCCCTCTCCCTTGACCTGATGTGCTAAAAAGGAAAATAAATCCCCTTTTCTTGACATGAGAACTACCAGAACTCATAACCCACAGAGCCCTGTGACAAACTGGTTTTGGAGTTTCATTTAGTGACAGTCCTGCTGGTTTTTGCTGTGCAAAAGAGGAACAATTCAAGAAGGAGCAGACCTTTCATATGTGCTCATAACTTACATTTCATCTGAAATTTCTCAACTATTCTTCCCTATGATGTGCATGCGTTTGATCTGTGAAAATATTCATCTTGAACCCCACTTTTTGAAGTTATTCAGAAATCCTGAATACAAATCAAGGAGAATCACCCCAGAAAACTGCAAGTAAGGATCATTCCAATTTAAGCAGTTCCCTCCACTTGTAAAATATAAAAGAAATGATGCTTGAAATTGTGGATGCCCCTACAGGCCAGTGTTTGATGTGGGAGAAGTTCAGGGTTCAGATGAGGTAAGAAGTAGAGAGATGATTTATTGTGTTGTTGAGAGGATGGGGGTGGAGGGAGGGACAGGAGAAGGTTATAAAGGTTCAGTTCTGGGGTCTCCCTACCCCCCACACAGCCCCCCTGTACAATGGCCTGCGCCGGCCTCAGTCAGCCCATTCAGTGTTTGGATTTGAAAGGGTTCTGTGGGGACAAGCAGAGTCCCACAAAAGATTTTTAGTGCTGGCCTCTCTGTCCAGTCCCCCTCTCTGTTTTTATTTCTTCCCACTAGATTAAGGGAAAAAAATCATTTCCTTGTTGTTTAAATGTGAATGTGCACAATATGCAGGAAGCAACAGATATAAGCTACAGCCCTGCAGTGTAGAGGAAGCTCTCTCTCTCTCTCTCTCTCTCTCTCTCTCTCTCTCTCTCTCTCTCTCTCTCTCTCTCTCTCTCTCTCTAATCCACTCTGTGGATATATGGAACAATGTGTTTAATAAATCCATTCCAAACATACTCCAGAATGACTTACTTACACATGATGTTACCCTGTTCAACAGACAAGAAAGAAACTGCATATATTTTTTTCTGGGTCAACACCTGGAGAAGATGTGAAGAAAACTCTTGCTACAAATGCCCCCTGAAACGCCAAAGTTTCCCACACTAGCCCTTAGAAACATTGCCCACAGTTGACCTTGTCTGACTTCTCTCTGAGCTGGGGGTCAAAGGACAGAATTCTCTATTGATGGCGTTTCCATTTCCCTTGCTGTTTGTGTGGGTGTGCTTAGTGCTGAGCTCCGAGAACTACTCTGAGAAGTGTCCAGCATTCAATATGAGAGCTGAAGGATGGTCTATAAAAGGAGGTCACATGGCTACAGCATCATTGTGGGTGAAAATCTACCCCATCTGTTTATCTATGTACCTATGTGTCCATTCATCTACAGTATCTAACTGTTTGAAGAGAACAACTTTTTGAAAGGCAGTGTTTTTGTTTCCTTGTCGTGTTTCTTGCTTTGAGTCATTTTGGTTTTGGCTTTGTTTTACCATGTACATTGGGTGCACATGATGACTCTTTGTGTCTTTCTTAATGATTTTGCATTTTTGTAAGGCAGTGTTTTTGTTTCCTTGTCGTGTTTCTTGCTTTGAGTCGTTTTGGTTTTGGCTTTGTTTTACCAACATTGTGGGGTTTTGTTTCCTTGCTGTTTTTTTTTTCCTTTGGGTGTGGTGGCTGGCTTGATGAGGTGGAGGTATTTTGTTTGGTTTGTGTCATTATTGGTGCTGTTTACAGTGATTTATGTCTGCTGTGTCAGAGATTATGTCAAGTGATCTATTGTCCCAATAAAGTGGGTTTAAAACTCATACTATTTACAATACATTGACATATTGTCAGACTGGAATATATAAGTTTTTGGGTGCAGAGTCCCAAGGTGGAGAGCTTTGAGGACATAATTATCTTATTGTTTTCTGCCTTGTGGGTATCAACAGACAAGAGATGATACATGTACAGCATTCTTGAGTTTTTTTTTTTTTTTAAAGCAAAGCAACTCCATTCACACTCTTTACGTGAGGATTACATCACTTATATTAAATAATTTTTCAAACCGAAAACTGGCATTCATAAATGTGAAGAGATTCCTTTTCAACACTTGGAATTAGGCTAAATGAAAAACAGGTGCATTTGTTGCTAATGAGTAACAAACAAAAAAACTGCATTTATTGGTTGTGTGCTACGTAATTAACTTTAAAAACTGATATTTTTATTCTGATCCCACCGTGTTTATATCGGTTTTGACTTTTATGAGGAGTGACTGAAAATATAAGCGAAAGGCATTATCCTACGGTCTGACCTGACTTCGCAAGACCGCGACTGTGTCGTAAAATCGTCTGCTATACGGCAAGACGTATTTCGGTCAGTAAAAGCAGCATGTTATGAACGGTGAAAGCCGGTGGCTAACTGCAGTACACAGACGAGTAATTCACAATTCATATGGGGTCTGTAATATTGTCATTTGATTAGTTATGCCAGTGGCGTACGTTAAAAAATAACTAGGAGTGCCGTAGCTGTACGTAGACCATAGTAATCTGATAGGCTGGTTTTCGGACTGCAAAGTAAGATAGATATCTGGCTATTTTATCGCCATGCTCTACCTAATTGGTCTTGGGTTAGGAGATACGAAAGACATTACTGTAAAGGGACTCGAAATTGTTAAACAATGCAGTCGCGTCTACCTGGAAGCATATACATCCATACTGACTGTCGGGAAAGAGGCGTTGGTAGGTTGACCCTTTATTTTATTTGTTGATAAAATAGCCGGTCAATATATGGTTAGTATACCGTGGCTGCCTATACTTAAATTGGGTTTATGACATATTCCTGTTTTAACATTCAGTCTGTCATGTTAACAGCTGGTAGGTAGGTAGCGGGCTAGAGCTAGTAGTTGTTAGCTAGACCAGCTGTTGAGCAGATGCCCATTAATTTGAAGTGCGGGAACAAATGGCAATACATAGTTTACTGCCATATCATATTGTAGCAAAAATGTTACGTTTACGCATAATAATTGTCCTTTAAAGTTTTATTTAATTTCGGACCAATTCTTACGCAATCGTTTGATCTCACACCTTCTGCTGATCTGACGATTCTAAAGATCTAAATGATCTCTTGCTCAGTCGACATCCATCAGTCTTCTTATTTGGATCTTGGAACCTTCCTTAACCTTTCATGTCGTAGTCCCTGACTGAAATTGAAACAGGTGGATTTTGAAGTATTGAACTTAAACATAGCTATACACAAAGACATTTTATTTGATTTTATGTTAATTCGTGAAATGGGTTTCCTTTTTAATTATCATACATAAATGATGAAAGTGTATAACCAGTAAGAGTGATAAGATTAATAAGATTGTACCTAAAGGTTGCTGGTTCAATCCTGAGGTGAGGCATTGCTGCTGAGCAGTGTACTTAAAATTGCCCAATTCTCACCCCTATAGCCCAGTTTGGATTAAAACCAAGTTTTAAAGTAAAGTAAATGTGAACTGAAAGTTGACTTGAAAGTATACAGGTATACTTTCCATGCAGTTTCTTTGAAAAAAGAGGGAAAAGAAATTATTTTTAATGAAATCTCTAACACTTACTAGGCTGTGTGAAAAAAAGACAGGCTGCCTAGATCACCTAATTTCTGTTGTGTTACATCAGCAGATGGTTTGTTTACAAGTGGAGATACTGCCTACTGCCAGTATGTCCTTAACTTTGTGGTGCAAGATGACATCTGTAATCCTGCATATATCAGCAAATGACACTAAAACGTAGCAACCACAGTATGGTCTTTGCATTGCGGAATATGTGGCAGTGGTATATGGATTTAGTGTTAACGTCTGTAAGCATGGTCACAGATGGTATGAATAACCAACAAAGTCAGTGAGCATGGTGGCCTTAGCATCCCCGCTTGATTTAAAGTGTCCATTTTCCTCTTTTTCCTGTTCCATTCCGTCCAGTGCCGCATGAAACACAGTTTGTCTAAGCTGAACCATGGTTAGTGTTGATCAGTAAAATGTTGGGATGTTGTGTTTGATCACCTTCAGGAGGAGTTTTATGGACGTGAGCTGATCCTTGCAGATCGGGACATGGTGGAGCAGGAGGCTGACGAAATCCTGAAGGGGGCGGATACCAGCGACGTTGCCTTTCTGGTGGTGGGTGACCCGTTTGGGTAAGGAGGACAGGACTCTGCCTGTGGGGGCCAACCTTGCACTGTTCATGTTGTTCCCAAGTTCTATAGATTCTGCAGTATCGGGATAAATAGAGCAGGTCTCACCACTGCTGTTGCATAGAGTTAGACTTATGATTGGCGTACTGCCCAGTGGCTACATTTTAAATGGCATGACACAGGTGACTGCTCAGATTGGAGGTCCGCTGCAGACTGAGGAAGTTCAGACAAAAACATGGCAGGCTCCAGTGATTTTGTCAGGAAGCTTGTAGATACAGTAAGCTCAGCAAAAGGGCACCAGTACAAACGGGCTTGTAACCAAAGTACACAATGGCATGGCCACAGAATATTATACAAAGAATTCAAATTAATTTTGACAATAACAGAAACAATATAGAAGACACAAACAGGGATTACAATAAAAGAATAATAATTACAGCTTTTTAATTAATTACAGCTACTGTCTCATGGTTGTAAAAACCAGTGTATGTCATTGCAACAGTCTGTGAAAACAAAATTGTTGATACAGACTATAGTGAAGTTTTGCTATCATAAAATGAAGAGAAATGTGAGAAATGAAGAGAAAGTCCTTCATACAGTTTAATGCATCAGCTACACAGGCTGTGGTGTGATAATAAAGGTATTTCATTGTCCGTGGAATGTTTACCAGTTAATCACAACTCTAGACAGCTCAGAAAATTCATTTTCTAATTCACTCCTCTTTTAGTATGTAAAACAGCAACCACTTAATGCACCTGTATTGAAAGTTGACTGTACTAATGATACAGACTGCACAAATTAAATCTTCACCCAGCGTTGTGCATTTACTGGTATATTGCAAGCTATATGAATGACAATGGCTATAAAATCGAAAGTTTGTATCTTAACTTGGAAACCCCTCAAAACGGTAAGTGACGATGTGCTGACTTAATCCATCCACCTACATACCAGTTGCAAAAATGAGCTGTGCTCTTAAGACATTGGGTATTTTTGGCTCCTGGCTGTGTTTTCTATTGGCTAGAGTTTCACCAGGGTTGATGTGTGACAGGTTACATCACCCCCTTAACCTGAGCTCAGCCACCCCTCTGACTCACAAGGGGATCTGATGTAATGTGACAGTCACAGATACTTGGCGTATGTAGCAGCAGCATGAGAACTTTCAGTCCTCTTGTTCACAGCTTGTTGTTCTGTTCCGTTGTAGCCACCTTTGTACCATTGTGGCCACCCTTAATTAATGCAGAAAGGTTGCTGGTTCGATTCCCCGATGGGGTACTGCTGTTGTACCCTTGGGCAAGGTACTTCACCCAGAATTGGCTCAGTAAATGTTCAGCTGTATAAATGGATAACACATAAAAAATTGTAACCCAGGTAAGTCACTATTAAATGCCAATAATGTAATGTAATGTAATTTACAGTCTGAACAGGTTACCAGTTATCCCTTCTACATAATTTCGACACCAAGACAGTATGAAAAAGCAGATAACTACCACATCAAATGCAAACACTTTTGTTTTTTTCTTTTTTTTTTAACCTGATGTTTTGTAAATGGCAGTTGTACATTAGGCTCGTCTGAAACACTGAAACAACCTCCGCCATATGTAGTGAATACAATCCTCCATTGCAAATGCACATCAGTGTCAACCAATTTTCACAGGTGCCTGAATGAGCTGCAGGGTGCCAAGAATGGTGCGACGAAAAACTTGCCCTACTCCGGTGGAACAAAGCCTATTTGTTCCGCTGCCATGGGCTCCCAGTCATTGTCAGCAGATGACACAGCTGGGCACGATCCCACGTCATTGGTCTCACCCTGTGCTCAGAAAAAGAGCCTTAACTGACTCTGAGAACTGACATGTCTGCTCATCAACGTGACCTCTGTCAAGATAAAATGATTTAATTGCATTTAATTAATGTGAAACAGCTGAATAGTTATAATGCACATTATTATAACGCATTACTCAAAACCTCATATCCACGTATAACAAAAAAGACAGAGGTTCCGTTGCTTCCCATGGGAAGCCAAGATTATGCTGGTGAACTCTGGGAATGATTGTGTTGGCGCATTGTGAGCGGATGCTTTCACTGTGCCCATCCATAAAGGTAACAGGGCTGCTGATGGCCCCCGTCAACATGTCAGGGCTGAAACAGGAACCATGTTAAATGAATAACAAACAAAAAACTAAGAAATAAAAAATTTCGGTTTGGAAGACGTCGAGCAGAACACCGCAGGGCTCAACAGAGTGGTTTTTACTGCAGTTTGCTTCAGGTCCAATTGCAGTTTGGTCACAGGAAAGAAATGAGTGTGACCCGGCTCGGACTGCGGAGCGCTGCGTAAACACTCAGAAAGCTCTCTGGAAAGATTCCGCTGATTGCGCCGCGCCCCATCTGCTAGAACCACTTGAATCGCGCTCGACGCGAGAGTCACGGCGAGGAGCAGCAGAACGCCGGGCTCAGCGATTTTTCCGTCCAAAACCACCGAGGCCCACATGAATGAGTGGCTCGCCCGAGCGTTCCTTTTCCGTCATGGTCACGGAGCGCTCGGAAGGCTGCTCGGTTTTAATAAACTTAATGACATATCGGGAGGCCAAGGACGAAACCTTCGAGCCAAGATGGAGTTTTTCTTCCATTTCACACTGCATTGCAGCTCTAGAGAGCAGTAACCAATAAACAGGTACTTAATTCCCGTGTAAGCCGGGGCCATATTGCCAGCTCAAGCAAGGTTTTTGAAACAACCGAAAAAGAGCTATCGAATGGAATAATAATGATGATCATAATTGTATTGAAAGACCTGCTGTTACAATACAATGGACTGTAATTGATTATGGGTATTGTGTAAGTTTTGTGTGTCAGTTTTTTTTTGTTTGTTTGTTTTTTGTCTCAAGGGCCACCACCCACAGTGACCTAGTCCTTAGAGCAGTGAATGCTGGGATACAGTACAAGGTCATCCACAACGCCTCCATCTTGAATGCGGTTGGATGCTGTGGACTTCAGGTAGAGCCTCCGATTTATTTTTTGGGATTCTAAAACTCCTGGTGATCAATACCAATTCGTAGCCATTTTTGTATATCCAGAGATCTGTAGGTCTATATCTAGATCACTGGTAAGGGAGTGTTGGTAGTCTGGTCTGACACTGCTGCTCATTTAACTTGAATGAATACTCTTATGTTTTATTGTGCTGGAAGTTGCTCTGGATAGGAGCGCTTGCTAAATGCATGTAATGTATCTACTGCATTTTGCAATGAAATTGTAACGTAACGGTCACATCATAATTGGGACTCCAAATCCTCTCGTCAGCGCTGCCCGTCAACGGTTTCTATTCTGGTGAAAAAGTAGGAGCTGGGAAGTAAGCAAGGCAGCTCTGGAGCTCTCCCCGCATGGGCCCACCCATTAATAAGGGGGCCAGTGAATTGACCTGTCAGTGAGCACTGAGGCCCTGATGGTGCAGCTAGCCTACGCGCCGCAGTGTCTGTGTGTGATCTCAGGCCACTGGCAGAGCTCAGCTGGCCTTTTTATACCGCGCAGAGCGTTGGGGGACCGCGGCATACCGGGTCCGCCATTACCGCCGCTCCTTGGGTGCACATCAGACACATTAATTGGACGCGATTGGCCGGCCCGGCTCTCTCGCACAAAGAGCCGTCGGCAGGCGGGAACAGAGGAGCGGGATTTGCCTCTGTAATTAAGCATGCACCATTTGTATGGGGGTGGGCCAGGTCAAGTTGCGTTTGCCTGAGCAAGCACTTTCCTGTCTGCAAATCTATATCTGCCTTATTCAGACAGGAAATAAAACGAGCGTGCGCTCCCCCGTGTCTATCTATTCTGTTGATCTGGTTTTGTTTCCGTTTGTATTTTGGTAGATCTGATCACCTATGGCTTTTTCTGGCTCAGCAGATAGCAGTACTGACAGAGCCAGTGAGCCCAGCTCAGCGCCGCAGCTGCGATATCGGAGAAGAGGGGTCAGAGCGTGTCATGCGCTCGCCGCGCTGATGTCCGTGATCATCCTGGCGCATGTTTTCTGGCAGCGCCAGAGAGAATGCCGTGTAGTTCCTCTGCCGCGTGACGTCACTCGCAGTGAATAACAGGAAGCACCTTGTCTGGGGCGCTTTGCGATGGCAGTGTCTGCAGCAGCTATCCTGCTCACTAACCCCCCCCCCCCCCCCAAAAAACAACACACACACACACACTTTCACACACAAACAAAGCACGGACCCACCCTCACGTGGACGCAGACTGACACTCAAGCGAGAATCAACAAATAAGCAAACCGCAAATTGACCCAAATAGTCAATAGAAAATAGAGCATTTACCAGAACTAATGTATACCTCTAGAAATCTGGTTTGGACTGATGTCCGAATTAAATTCTTTTTAGGTGAGTTTTCTGTATGAAGACGTATGCTTTGCCCCCAGTTTCCGCTATCAGCATTCCAAGGCGGTAACTCCACACTCCTGAGCCCGTCTGTCAGTTCCTCCCCATTCATCACAACCACAAAGAAAAATAGCCTACACATTTAGGTACGGTTTTGGGAAGCTGCCTTTAACAAAGAACACCTTCCCAAGTAAACAGTCGACGGAGCGCTTTTGACAGAAGTGACTAATGGACCCTGCTTTTTCATATGACGAGACCTGGAGGGCCGCAGCACACTGCAGCAGGCGGCCTTCTCCAGATGGCTCTCTCTGTTTACATTTTTGGCTCGTCGGACAAAGGGCCCCCGGTCACGTGCGGGGTGTGCTGTCAGCTTTCAGATTCTCCCGCTTGGGGGTTCCATCACCTCTGGAGGAAAGAGGTGTAAACGGCACACAGGGTAGGAGCCAACTCCCCAGAATCAGCCCCTGTAGCAGAATGCAGAAGTTCCAGCGTCTGATTGCGTCGAGATTTGCGTTGCTTCATGAGACTGGTGAGATTACGAGTCCCAGCCGCTGGGCACAAGTGACATTACCCAGGTTTCACAGCTCCACGTACAGAAACGGATTACTCAACGTGCCGGCACCCTGTGGACTGAGAAAACGTATTCTGAGAAATCTGCCACTCCCAAAAACTATGACTTAATCGCTGACCGTGTGGACCACACGACAGCCGAACAAGTGAGTTATGTGGGGGAAAAAAAATAAGTCGCCCTTTTTGTGCATTCTTTTTCCAGCTGTACAACTTTGGAGAGACGGTGTCCGTTGTGTTCTGGACAGACACCTGGAAACCGGAGAGCTTCTATGACAAAATCCAGAGGAACCGCGAGAGCGGGATGCACACATTGTGTCTGCTGGGTGAGTGTCACTCCTGCTTCTGACCGCTGAACAGGTAGTCATCCTCACCCACCCATAAGGATCTATTACCCTGTGCAGTGTGTAGGGAGTCAGCATATGGACCTCAGCACACCTGTGTTAATAACATGACGTGAACCACAGATCTGTGAGGTAAAGGACCGCTGGGTATCGGCGCACCTGTGATGGATTGGATCTCCATCCGGTCCCCTGGCTCCATTTTCCCTCCTTTTCCTCCCCTGGCTTCTCCTCAGCCACAGTTCCAGTGTCTGATGTTACCGCTCCGGGTAGGGGGGAAAAAAAAACGCAGGACTCTGCAATGACAGATTGCCTGGGCTGAGTTTGACTGGAGCTGTGAGCGCTAGCCTCCCCTATCCATCACACGCACAGCCAACCCCAGGGACCGACCCAGACCCGGGTTACGACTGTTTCCACAAAACTGCAAAGCAAGCGTTTCCCCACTGCGGCGTCCCGCAGCTGCATATTAAACTAGCCTCATTCAGATCCACAAAAGAGGTGCTGCAAGTGTGTTTCTTTAGCGGGGAGGAGGCCCTTGTTACATACAGAGGAGGCAGATGGTCAGAATGCTCATAATTTACCTCTGCCTGCGCGGGTTGAGATTTAGTTCCCGAGCACAAGAGCTGGCTGTGTCCCCTCTGAATCACGGGCGGGGCTCCCCTGGTGACGACGTCCCCCGCAATTCAGAATAATGAAGAGGGGAGCTGAAGGGCAAACTCGCCTCCTTATTGCCCCTCTGCACCGAGGGGGGGCGAGTCCCAGTGTGTCCCCAGGTGCGTCCCCAGCTGGGGGGTGGGGGGGGGGGTTGAGTGCGTGAGCGCGCCATCATTGACCTCATTATTCATCAGTGGCCAGTGAGAGCTTGGGATTAGCAGCATCACCTCCCCCCCCCTGGAAGGGAGGGGTGCACATCAAAGACAATGGCCATCAGAGAGAACAAAAGGCAGACACGCGCGCCGCTCCTCTCAGACGCCGTGCAGGCCGCACTGATTGGCTTATAAATCACTTCAGTGAGCAACGTGGGGACTGCCCATCTGCATGACAAAGACAGAAACAAACCATGAAAATAATGATAAGGCTGACTGTCATCAGCAGGGGATTTATGTTTTGGTAAGTATATACAGTACTAGTCAAAGGCTTGGACACACCTACTCCCAGAAGGGTTTTTCTTTACTTTTACTATGTTCCACATTTTAGAATAACAGTAAAGACATCAAAGCTATGAAATAACACAAATGGAATTGTGCAGTGATCAAGAAAGTGCTAAACAAGTCAAAACTGTATAATATATAAATATTATTTATTTTAGATTCTTCCAAGTAGCCAATTTTTTTTGGAAAGATTCATACATAGGCATTAACTTCACTAATTATATTTGTCTAAGAAACAAATTTCAAGTATTTAAGTCTTTAGATAAAAGTGTCTTTGAATTCATGCTTCTCGTTATCTTAATCAGGTGTGTCCAAACTTTCGACTGGTACATATTTATGTCAGTAGTTTCAGTGACATTCTACATTTCATTATGTTCAGTGTTGAAATTTGGTGGTTTGAAGGTACAGTATCTTTTTAAAATGGTGAAATCAAGGATAAATGATATGTGTTGGTGAAAGCACACGTGTGCGCACATTGCACCTAAAGAGAAGAGCTGGCATGAAAAGACCCAGAATGAGGGTCCCTCCATGGCCGTTGTGGTTACAGATGGCCCGCGGAAAACGGGGGAAAAAGTCTAGACTTAAAAAGACAAACTAAACGTTTATCATACAACTCTTAAACCGCTTCTGTTTTCCAGATATCAAAGTGAAAGAGCAGTCGATGGAGAATTTACTGAGGTAAGTCCCCTCTCACATTTTCCCCTGCGCAGGGAATCCGGTTTCTGATTTATATCTTGTCAGGCGCTTTTGTAAAGCAGAGCTTCGAATTGAGGGCGATTTGAGGTTTATTGCAGGCATTCACTTAACGTACATTTATGTACACAGTTGGAGGGGATCCACGTCAGTGAGTTAGGAGATGGCAGGGGAAGATGTGTTTGGCTTGGACAGCGGATTGGCTGTCACTGCTGTCTTTGGGCCGGCTCCAAGGAATTCTGCGAACCCTTTCTGCGTTTTCACTTTCCAAGAGTTTTTCAAGACGCTTTCTAATTGAGCGCAAACACTCCCTTCCTTCTACGCTGTTGCTTTCAACGGATACAGTGGTTCCTAAGGGGAAGATGATGCGTTTTACATGATGTTAGTATTCAGTTTACCCATTTGCGGGTGTGCAAACTGGTCTCTAACTTGGCGGTATAAGGTAGTTCATTTCTCAGTGGGAGTGGACTCAGTCAGCTTGTAACTCAATCCATGAAAAAGGTAAACAGTTTAGAATTGAGTCATATATACCAGTAAGGGTGGGGGAAGCCAAAGCATAATTCTCATATACAGTGAAAAGAGACATAATTTCTCCCAGATTTTTCAGAGCAGTTATGCTATTATAAAGAAACGGAATAAATGTATGCTACGTGATTTTGGTTAGAATTAAATGTTTGTGCAGTGATCACTTTCCTATAAGTGAAAAACGACCCAGCCTCTTTCCACTACACTTAGGCATTCATTACATTCTTAAGGGTCCTTGTGTAGAATTGTCCTAGGCTCAGAAGGTGTTAGCAGTTTTGATTAATGCAGAGCAAGTCTAAAGAAGAACCGGAGATTTGTTTTCTTCTTTTCTTCTCATAGCCCTAAACTGTGATTAGTAATATGAGCTGTGTACAGTTTAGAGAAACATGCAGAGATAAAAGTGACACACAGCACAGTAGCAAGGCATAAGGTGCACAAGGCAGGGGGTTATCAGAGCCTCCTCTCACACAAGTGCACAATGGTATCAGTGCCTCCTCTCAGCCCTTCTGTCCCTTCCCTGCTCAGAGGGGTATCAGTGCCTCCTCTCAGCTCCTCTGTCCCTTCCCTGCTCAGAGGGGTATCAGTGCCTCCTCTCAGCTCCTCTGTCCCTTCCCTGCTCAGAGGGGTATCAGTGCTTCCTCTCAGCCCTTCTGTCTCTTCCCTGCTCAGAGGGGTATCAGTGCTTCCTCTCAGCCCTTCTGTCCCTTCCCAGCTCAGAGGGGTATCAGTGCCTCCTCTCAGCTCCTCTATCCCTTCTGTGCTCAGGGGCCGAAAGATCTACGAGCCTCCCAGGTACATGACTGTGAGCCAGGCGGCAGAGCAGCTCCTGGAGATCGTGCAGAACCGGCGGCAGAGGGAGGAGGCCTTAGGTGAGTGACCCGGTTACATTCATTTAGCAGGCACTCTTATCCAGAGCGACTTCCACCACAATTGAACAGAAGTGTATCCATTCAACTTGAATGAGCAACAGTGTCAGACCAGGCCAACAGCACTCCCAGACCAGAGCCTGTGTGCACAACACTCGCTTGTCCAGTCAGGTTGCACAAGTTAAGCCAAGGTTCTGTGCTGGTGACTGAGGACCCAGGAAGCACATTGAAGGCTGAACACTTGGTTTAGCCCCATCTCCTTCCCTGTATTGATCCCGGATCACCTGTCTCTTACAGATGTAGTGTAAGATCTCAGAAATTCTCATCCCAGGATACTAAATAGTAGGGTTATCTTCCCCATGGCAGCAGGCTTTGACCGACATATCTCACTATTCTCTCCAGTCCCAACAACCCATTGCATTTCAGTGGATTAGGTCTGACTGAACTGTTCATTTATTCCTCACCTCATCTCACTGATAAACTACACTGTGTTTTCTCCAGCTTATTTGCAGGTAATTGTAGAGTGAGGTCAAATTCAAGTCAACAGCTCAGTGAAACCTGGTTAATTAAGACCAGTTGGCCCTAAAAGCAGCAGAGTGAGTCTCTAGGACCAGAGCTGAGAAACGCCCGAGGGGGCATTTAGCATTTTATAAGCTTCACCGTTAAGCAGAGGAGTTTAACGGCTGTGACGCTCTGCATGTTTTACTCCTTTCCCGCAGCCTACACCGAGGACACAGTGTGCGTGGGCCTGGCGAGGGTGGGGGCCGGGGACCAGGCGATCAGGGCGGGGACGCTACGCCAGCTGGCCGCCTGTGACCTGGGCGGACCCCTGCACTCCCTCATAGTGACGGGTCACCTGCACCCACTCGAGCTGGACATGCTCCGCCTCTTCGCCGTCCAACCCGGTGCGCTAGACAACCTGAAGACAATGGACAGCTCCACATACACCTCCTAAGCAACAGAGCTCCCCCGACTGAGGCAGATAAGACAGGGTGGGACCCGAGCGATGCGGCAAAAGAGTTCAACTAAGATGAGGATTATCTTTGCGGGTTAGAAGGTGGAGTTCAGGCAGAGCGAGACGCAGCAATTACATAAGTGTTTCTGTAGATCAAATAAACCCCTGTAAAGCTTGCCAGGTTGGACAGAGAGGCCAGACTTGCTGCAAGACTTTCTTAATTACCTTCATGTACAGCAGTCTTTTATATCATGTGTCAGAAAACGTAATTACAATAACAAAAAAGGAAATGAAAAGAGGTCGTAGAGAAATACCCTGCCCACAGCATCTGGTTCAGATTAGAAAATGAAAACTGGTAATTTTGGAAAACTAAAACTCTCTCTATAAATCAAAATTGTCTACCGTATTGACATTGTATGATCATGAACATTTTGTTCATAGACACGCATACATGTACGTTCATGTTCAGAGATGCGTCGCTGTGAGCTTGAACAGAGCGTCATGTTTTAAAGATGAGACCTTTTATCATTCATATAATTCAGGAACTCATTTTATAGCCACTGGTTTCCTGCAGTTTGTGTCCAACATGTGGAACTGGTTTACGGCTGGATGTGTTCTTACTGAACACATCTCTGTCAAGATTTCACAGAATGTGCCTGATCTCAGAAAAACAGGTAGTGAAAGAAATGTGCAACACACCATTTAATCAGTTCCCAGTCACGCCTCATTCTTACAGAGGAGGGGGGAGACTTCAGTGAATGGCACTTGCATTTAGGGTTAAATCATTTTACAGAATAATATAAATCTAATCAAATCGTAGCTTTTGGTGCCATTCCTGCGGCTGAGAAACGTGCTGTAGGACACGAATGTGAAGGATGTGCTTTTTCTGTCCATTTTCTCTTGTTGCAGTTTGTTTTTTTACAGTATTTTCAACATTTTCCCGGTAGTTTCCAAATTTCACAAGTGACTTTAATCTGGGGAAAACTTAAATACCTGATGTGAAACTGTGCTGGCCAGAAATGGGCAACGGTGCGCAGCTGTAACTGTCGTCCCCGAGTTTATAACAGTTTAAACCCAGGCAACATACAGTTCTACCCAAGTTCACCAATAGCCTTGGGTGCAGAGTTATGTCACCCTTAGAAAATCTCAAAAGGCAAATAAAAAAGCCATATGAAAATAAGTGTGCAGAAATGTGAAAAACAGACGTGGCCTTTTTAAGGGCTGTTACCACGGCTTTCACACAAAGGTGTGACTGAGTGCCTCCATGTTAGCGCCCTCCCACTCCCTGCTTAGCCACTCATTAACAAAAATGAGCAGAAATGACTTTGAAAGTGCAGTAAAGTTGTTTATTACATTGCAAAAAAAAAAAAAATACAACTGGCCAACTGCAAACGTGGCTTGTTAAATAAAAATTAAGACGAATCGGGGCGATGAAATCATGGGTGTACTTCATTTTTCACATCTGTTTTCGCCATCTTTCCTTTTCAGTGGGTCAAATACAGATGTTTATGAGGTTCTGTCAAGCTGGTGTGCTGTCCAGGGAACATGTTAACATTTTAGAATGGTCAAGTGGAATTCTTTCAACGTTCCAAATATCTGGGGGGAGAAAAAAAAACTCACGAAAGGGGGAAAATTGGGTCTTAGATAAAACCTTGCATTGGAATACCATAACACAGATCTGAAGGCCTTCTGTCCTCCGGTTTGACACTAGGTTCTAGTTACAGTGTTCTACTTGATTCTGTTTGTTTGAATCTACAGACTGACTCCACACACATACACACACACACGCACATACACACACACATAAACAAACTGCAGATTGTCCATGATTTAATCAAAAAGGCACTTTTGAAACCATGAAATACTGTTTGGCTCAAGAGGTCTGCTATGTGCAATAAGACGGCCGATTAGAATTCATTCCTTTCTAGATCTGTGTGGTGGTGTCAGAGGCTGAACTGAAAAACAAAAACAGAGGAGACTGCACTGATTCATTTTTGTACCGTTGTGGGATTTCATCAACTTTGCCCCGTGTGCACACACTCATACCAGAGAATTAAAACCCCATCTTGATGGCAGGAAGGAAGGATCCACAATGTATAAAAAAAATGACAAATAAAAATCCATGGCAGTTCGGCGGGATGTGCAGTTTTGGCAACTGGTGACAAAGGTCACCATGTTTTCCTTACAGACGTCACATTATTGGCAAGTTCTTTTCCGTTTTAAGTTTCGTTTCATTTCCTGGTGAAGAGTCGAGTAGCTGCTTCCATCTTGGTCCCTGGTTTGGGCGGGAGAACAGAGTTTGGGGGTGCAGTGATCCCCCCCACAGCAGCGCAGAAGGCTTTGGTCCCAGGACACCCGAAGAGAGAGAGGGAGGCGAGTACCCAACACTACATCGCTGCGACATCGATCTGAACATACAGCTGCCTGACTCCGGCCTGCAGACAAAGAGAAGGACACACACACAAAAAACGTGTCACTTCCCTGTAAGGACAAATGCAGACAATTCAATTTGATGATACATTCATTTGCACAGGTGCCCGTTTCGTCCTCCTGACCTGTGTGAAAATGTTGTGCGTTTGGCTCAGAATCCAGCGAGCGTCTGCGTCAGGGGCGACCAGCAGTTTGAGTGTCCCAATATAGACGTCTGTGCACAGTGTCCAGAAGTGAGGCTCCTGTAGGTTATACACGCCCTGCAGCTGCTGGACCTGCAACACACATGCGCACGTGCACAAACACACACAGTATGTCATCAGCACAGACAGATGCACACCTCTATCATTACCACCCCACAGTAAAGGGTCTCGGACATGAGACAGGCCGGTAGATGTGGGACCGTGGGTGGGCCGAGGGCTTACCCTCTGGTAGCATTCTGGGAGGGCGTGGTCGAGTGTGGGAGGCGTGCGCTGCATCAGGATGCCGATGGACTCCCTCAGCAAAGGCACCACGCTGAAAAAAAAAGAAAATAAAAAAAGGACAGAGGTCAGCATCCCTCCTTTCCTCTGGGCTGTCCTGTAATAGCAGTCTCACAGGCCCCACACACAGGCTGCCAAGTCAGGGCAAAGGTGCGCTATCCTACTGGGGTACAAGTCAAGTAACATCAACATTACCATGCCTGGTAAGGCCCTGTGCTAGAGGAGGAAAACAGCATTTACTACGAGAAGTGAATAGATCTACCATAGTTTAGTGAACAGTCCAATATTCACTGAGCACAGACAAATGAATGATGTGAGGTACGATGAACACAGGGCAAATGGTAAACAAGTACCACTCAAAGACTTCAATCAGTCAATCACACTTGAAGTAACAATATTACAAAGCAATTTCACAGCCAAATAATGTTGCTCTACATGGGGCTAAAATACAACAGGGCTTGTCTTGATTCACCACAAAAACACTTCTGGCCCAAAAGAGCACTCCAGTTCAGTAGGTGGTCCTTTTTCTGTTATCAGTTTACCCAGAATGGTGAGCACAGTGAATGTGTTACAAAGCAATCTACTGGGTCAAAGGTCAGAGGTGACCTGGCATCTGCAGCTGGGACCCAGTGCAAATCAAACTGAAGCTGCCAAATAAAATAGGGATTAAATACCGATTTTGAGATTAACTGGAATCTCCAGTCTGGGAAAAATGTCAGAAGCCAAAGTGGATTATAATTAAAATAAAAAAGATAAACCAAGGCCACTGGTGTAAGTTATACAGTACAGAATTTCTTCAATAATGTGGCTGCTTGTTTGACAGGAGATAAAAATGTAATAAAATCCTGTAACTGTGTATGAAAAGTGAAGTTCAAACTAAATCAAACTGATGGGCTGTGGTATGAGGGGTGACCCTTCCCGGACCAGTGGCTTCCAGTCAGAGGAACGCTGACTGATGACTACCTAAGCTTTCCTGTGCGAGTGTGCAGGCAGCCAGCTAAGCCCAACCGCTTCACTGCCCTGTGTGCTGAGCGGGAAAGCATCACATTACTGCTCCTCCACACAAAAGGGAGAACTGGGTGCAGGCTTGTTTGTTTTACTGATGTCTTCAGTTTTGAAGTCAGAAAACGAACCTTCAGCTGTCCTCTAAAGTGTCTTACATTTACATTTACATTTATTCATTTGGCAGACGCTTTTATCCAAAGCGACTTACATAGGTTACAGTTCTTTACAATGTTATCCATTTATACAGCCGGATATTTACTGAGGCAACTGTGGGTGAAGTACCTTGCCCAAGGGTACAGCAGCAGTATCCCAGCGGGGATTGAACCGGCAACCTTTCGGTTACGAGTCCTGCTCCTTAACCACTATGCTACACTGCTCTTGATGAGCTTTGGCTTTCTGTTATATCTTTGAAGCTCACTGTAAAAACCCTTGCAGTGTCGGAGCCCTAAACATTCACCAGGCTCCAACCGTGCTCACCCCACCCTCCTCCGCCGAGGCCGGGACGTCCAAGCCCCGCCCTCCCTCCCCTCTTGAGGCTGGTAGCATAGCTCCCAGATGAACTCACAGCGCACGCTGGACAGTGCCATGCTAACCACACAGAGCCTTCCCGCCCGCCTCTCTCTCCTCAACATCAAATCATCTCAGCTGCTGCTGAGGAGGAGCCAGCTCTGCCATGTCATACTCTGCCAGACTCTAATGACGTCCTCCGTCTTCTTCCAAAGCCACAGGCCGACCACTACCGCATATGAAACCCATTAGAGGGTTACTGGGCTTGGCGTCTGTCCCTGCTCTCCCCAAACCCCCCCAACCCCACACCAAATCCCCCTCCGAGCCTGCAACCCCCAACATCTCCACTTGGTCCTTGTCAACGTAGGCACACTTTCCCTTTCTACCGCTCCACGTCAACAAAATTCCATAAACTGCTGTTATCACCGGGAACAAAGAGCTCACAGAGAAATACTCTTTTTATCCATCTGTCCCTTTATCAGACTGACAGCACTGAAGGTCACTCTGGGTTGCTGAAGTGTCATTATCATACCAAACTGTAAAGGCAGGCAGGAAGCCTAGGCTGGCAGTATCATATAGTGGTAAGGAGTGGGCTTGTAACCAAAAGGGTGCTGGTTTGATTCCCTGCTGGGGCACTGCTGTTGTACCCTTGGGCAGAATAATCCCAGTAAATATCCAGCTGTATAAATGGATAACATGTAGAAAGTGTAGAATATGTAAGTCACTCTGAATAAGCATCTGCTAAATGTTTGTAAAAAGCCTCGCTCATGCCTCTCTGAATGCAGGATGCTCTGCTGAATGTGTCTGAATCAATATGACCGCCACAAACGCCAGGTCACCTCACAGGCACAGGCACAGGCACAGGCACTCCTCTCTGCCCTTTTCTTAACCAACATCAGGTGCTGCCCCAGCTGGCATCAGACAGCTAGAGCACCATCAATTGCCCTTTTCAGACACCAAAAAGCCTGTTAGGAAATAAAGATAGGAGACTAAACACACACATAGACTGGTGTAGAACAAGACTGCAGTTCGAAGGCTTCACCCTCTTCACTCGGACCGTAAAACAGATGCTAAAAAAAGACGCCGCTTGCATCAAGTATTTGTTTATGTCCGTTTTAAATCTGAAGTCACTTGATTCAAGCAGATGGCAAAAGAATGGGGTATCTTATGAGATGCGTGCAGCACCACTTCCCCAATTCTGTCAAAATCTGTTTTTAAGGTACATCTATGGATTTCCTGATAGCTCAGCACTCCTTAACAGTAAACTCTCTCTGTGGTCAGGTAATGGTAGCAAATACATGTACAAAATCCAGCACATGCAAGCGTTTTGCCTAATACTCCATTCCCTTGTGAAAGGTTGTGGTTTGCTACCGAGCAATCAGACAGCAGTCCATATGGAATGCATATAAGCCATGATTTTTAACATATGCGTGTTTTAATTTATGATGTATTTGCATCTGAGTGGAAGGGGTAGAAAATGTGTCTGACTGTGAGACCCTGACATTCTGGCAGCACCACAGAACATCCATTTGTCAGAAGCAAGGAAAAAAAAAAATAAACTTTGCCAACAAATATAGTACCAGTCAAAAGTTTGGACACACCTTTCTTTCTTCATTTTTACCATTTTCCACATTTTAGAATAATAGTAAACACAAAACTATGAAATAACACAAATGGAATTATGCAGTGACCAAAAAACGAATCAATCTTATATTTTAGATTCTTCAAAGTAGCCAAAAAATATGTTTTAAAACTAAAAATTCTTTTGGAAAGAAATTCATACATAGACAAATATAAATAGTGAAGTTGATACCTAAGAAACAAATTTCAAGCACTTAAGTCAAGCAAGCATACAAGCATAAGCATAAGATCAAAACGTCTTTGAATGCATGTTTCGCATTATCTTAATCAGGTGTGCCCAAACATTTGACTGGTACTGTACGTGTGGGTCTTCTATAGCAGTATTTTAAAATGTTTTTGACATTACAACACTAAGCAGGTACTATCCAGTATAAAAATGGCAGTGTATCCTGAGGCTTATGGCCTAGTAGAGGAAATGCAGGCACCCTTGAGTAAGTCACACGGTTCAGCCAGCCCTGGTTGCGGGGTGGGGCAGACCGTCGCCCGCAAACTGGCCCCGTCCGCCACTGGCCCTCATGTTTGTCACTTGAAAACGAAATGAAAACAGGAAGGCGCAGCGTGACGGCCCCTGCCGGGCTCTGACATCACGCCATTGTTCCCGGGCTTCCTGTGCAGCGCTGGGGAGGGAGGCCATGCGCTCCCGACGGTGTGGCGTTAATGCGCGCCTCCCGTCTCCCCTCCCTGGTTCACGCCCGTACTCATTTAAAGGGCCCCCCTATTTCACACACTGGCTTTATTACAGCAAATCAGAGGAGGGAGAAACAAACTCGACACTTTTTAAAAGTCGTTTAGCAGACGCTCTTATCCAGAGTGACTTCCGTAAGTTACAATTTTTTTTAACATGTTATCCATTTATACAGCTGGATATTTGCAATTCTTGGTTAAGTACCTTGCCTAAGGGTACAGCAGCAGTGCCCCCAGCAGGGAATTGAACCAGCAACCTTTTTACAAGCCCTGCTCCTTACCACTATACCACACTGCTACCCATTCGTCGGGTAAAAGGGGCGTAAAGGTGAGTGGGACAAAAATGCAAGACCAGCTGTGCCTTGCATCCCCTTGCTCTGACCCTCTTTAGTTTCACCTCTCTATGAAGGCTAGCAATTCTCCATCATCTCAGTGTCGCTCGATGTAATTCATCTGTGCCCTCTACGCTGAGATTTCCATCCTATCTGCTTCGCCTCGTGTGGCACCCGCACCCGCTTCCCCACCACTGGCGTTGATAACCGTGAGCCCACGGCTCTCGCTCGCCCTGTGATATCAGCTCCTTCCCTACACCAGACAGGCGGTGTGTGATTGACAGGAAGCGGGGCCCAGGGGAGGTGCGCGTGTCACAGAGGCCGAGCAGGCAGATGTGGGGCTCTTGGCTGGCTGACTGCCGCCTTGGCAGAACCTGCCTTTTCGCACACTGCAAGCCCTCTCTGGCGACTTCATGGCACTACACAAGAAACCGGATCCACACTGTTCAAGGTAAGCACATGTTCCCAGTCATGCCAGGGTCAAATGTGGAAACGCATTACAAATCTAACACGCTTACTTTTACCATTGCCCACCTCAGAGTTCTATGGCTTTTGATCCATTAGCACTCAAGACATTGTAATAGTCAGAAATCAACACGTATTTAGCACGAAGAGAAACCTACCCTTTTGTATGCAAATACATTATAAGAAAAATAGGTTTTGGATGTTGGTTAAAAGCATCTGGAGTCAATCTGACGAACTGATCATTCATGACAGACCATGGTATGCCTAAGTGGGTAACTTCTGCACAAGCAGCACATCTCAGTCAGCTTCAGCCCACCACACTTCCAGTCTGCTGCAGATTAACAATGAAGGAGCGATTCTGCCCTGCTTCTCTACAGAACAAGGCCTTCACTCCGTTAACATGATGTAGCGGCAGTGTAGCATAGTGGGAAGGAGCAGTGCTTGTAACTGAGAGGTTGCCAGTTTGATTCTGTGATGGGGCACTGCTGTTGTACCCTTGGACAAGGTGCTTAACCCACAATTGCCTCAGTAAATATCCAACTGTATGAATGGATAACGTCTAAAAACTGTAACCTATGTAAATCACTCTGGATAGGGACTTCTGCAAAATGGCGATAATGTAGTGTAATAATGTAATGTAACGTGGTCTGGACCAGGTTTAGTGAGGAGTTTGGATTCTGGTGAATGTCGTGCAGACCTGCAGAATGATACATTCACTGCTGTGCACAACAGGCCAATCAAAGATAGGCCTGAGTGTGCTGGCTTGGGCAGGAGTATACAGTGACTGCACGATGCCACACTGAACTCTCACTCACTGCCCCTCCTTTGGGCTCACAACCTTCCAGCAGGACAAAGCATGCTGTCATGCCGCTTGCCGGCTTTACTCTGGCGGAGAGTAAATATCCAGCCGTAGAGACGGATCACAAGTAAGCTGTCCCGGATAAGGGCATCTCTACAAGAGGAGCGGGACAGAATCCCACAAGCTGGCATCGGCAAGCTGCTCCAAAGCATGTACCACAGAGGCACACTCACCCCTCTCCCCATACACCCCGCATCTAATGTAGAACTGTGTACATGACAAATCCTGTTCAGCTGAACAACATTTCACACAGCACCGCTTACAACTGAAACTCATAACGCTCTAAGAGGAGATCAAGAGGTGAAATGAAATCCCCACCCAAAAAAAAATCAAGGAAAAAACATGTTTCATTCTGACATCGACATTCATTACAAGACATTACTTAAGGGCCTGCTCTATTACACAGGAAAATACTTCTCAATCAGACCTCCGCCACAAAAGCTCTTTTAGATGGTCGCTGCCAGCCTGTCTGTACACCAAGAATGTCGGCAATTCCTGTGCCACAGTAAGTAATGGAAACGCTGTATCTCCGAGCTCAAATTCCAGCGTCCCTTTGACCTGCGTTTACCGCTGCTCAGTTACGCCACACCTCGTAATAAGACTCCCCAAGGTTTACCCAGAGGCACTCGGCAGGTTCCTCCCGTGCTCCTGGGACCGTAAAGGAGGAGGGAGACCGCCGAGTCCAACTCGCCGCGTCCTCCGACGCTTCAGCTCAACCAGACTGTACCAGATCTGAAAGGCTAAAGCCGCGGTTTCAGCGAGCTGGGGAGGGGGGGGGTGAATCAGAAGCTCAGCCCTGAAATTGACACTGGACAGAACCGGCTGAAAATGAATACATGCAGGATAAAACGTCGGAGGAGCAAGCCCTGCAACCTGTTATTAGCGAGATGCAAAAGCCAACGGCAATAAACACCATGTGGGATAACCATCTCGTTTAACCCCGGCTCTCTGCGCCACTACAAAGACAAACAAAGCCTTCAGATGTTCCAGAGACTGGAAAGTACATGTAAACATTTATTATTATTGGATGGGGTGCTTTGCTGGAAAAAAACAAAGAAGAAACATACACGAAGGAAAAAAAAACAATAACACAAACCGATACTAAGACGCAGGAAGAGTCAACCATTGCAGTCATTTTTGAAGCCGATTACTGGTGTATGACGTTCATGAATTTTTATTCTATTGTGCTCTTCTCTCCATTAGCACAGCCTCGATGCTCAGAGGAGAAAACACAACAAAACGTCATCCTTGAAAGCATGACACTATGTATAAAGGTACAGCGGGTCCCAAAGAAGGTTAATTGATTGCATCTGTGGTGGGTGCTACATTTACTGACATAACACGTGTGCCAAAGTGTGGGTCAGAGAGATTGGACCAGTACAGGGTTAAAATGCCGCATCAGCCAGGTAGTAGCTTTTCTTATTTCTGATACCGCAGGTCAGCGGTATGACCTATGGTGTCCCCTGCGTATGAAACTAAAACACATGGTAACCGAATAAACGCTGAGACAGACGCAAAGCGGGCGCCTGCTCCACCTGCAAAAAGCTTAGGGTTCGATGCCTCCATTAACGTGTGAGCCACATGGCAAGAGGCAGCACACAAACCGCCGACTCCAAACGTCTGCTTCGCACGTGGAGGAAAGGGTCAAAACAACACACATTAAAACTAAATGCGGCACAAAATAAAATGCACCAAATCTAACGCACCAGCTGAAGGCGCAGCCCCACAGAGCATGTAGGGAAAAAAAAAAAAGCACCGCTCTCCACGCGGCACTCGCTCAGACACTGCATCACTACAGTCTGAGGGCAAAAGAGGAGAAGCAACAATACAAAAGACAGGGCCATTTGTTTCACTGTGTGAGCAGCTGTGCTGGGTTCCTGCCACCTGCCTGAGTCTAGCAGACCAGAGGTACTCTACCGGAGGCCATGTGCCCCTCTTCAGCAGCACCTAACAGCTTTGCGCGGAAGGTGTGAACTTGCTGACCCCATTTCGGCAGTCAGCTTTAAATCAGGAGCTTGTGCGTCTCCTCTCTCCGTTCCAAGTGAAACCACGTGGCGGATTGGCGTGAATTTCGAACGGCGAAAGCCTGTTTTACACGTAGAGGTGTCGCAAGCACACAATTAGGGCATGTTTCACGTTTCAAAAGTGGGAAAACCCAAGTGTTGTGTCAACAACACATGTAACACTTTCTCTTAACTCATATTCACATTAAAATGGCAAAGCATATGTGATTTTGCTTCAGCTTGATATCTGCTCCTTTACACAGTGACTGTTGATCCACTTCAGTGAGCTGGGTAAAGAATTACTAGAGAATAAGAACAGTACAAATTAAAACACTTGTACACCCTATATTATATCTAACTTACTGCTGTTTGCATTACACTGATACTTGGTTAACTTCGCTGCTAGTAAGGGCACGAGGCACAGCTCAAAGAATGTCAATCTCCTCAAACTGCATAAGAAGCAAAGCTCCTGAAATAACCCCTCCAGCATTAGGACTGGCAAACGCATCCTATCAGCATAACCTTTGAGAAACCCCGAGGTCCCCTCTCATTCGAGCAGCACTCCGCTGCGTAATCGCAGCCCTTTCAAAAGAATGCTAAAGCGGCCCGCTGCTTCTCGCTCAGCCCTCTCTCTTTGCTCGTAGATTCCTAATTATTGGGTGGTTTCAAAGGCCCTGATTAGCAATGTGCCTTCGGCCAGCCGCAGAGTTAATTTATGCTAAACACGCTTTAACTCTGCTCATTCATTTGGCCTCGTGCTTTAAATCCGAGGTGATTAACGGTCCCTGGAAGTCTTTCATGCCGCTGAGACCGGGTGGGGGTGAGAGGAGCGCCTCGCTCTGGGTCCGGGGCAGCAGGAGGGACCCACACGGGGTCTGAACCCCGCTGCCTTTAGGATCCCCGGGCCCGAGGACTGGCCACAGAGTCAGTCACTAATCACAGGCCGTAGAGCCAACTGGACCTGCCGCAGCTATTCCAGACATCTGCCCTCCGGCGAGCGCGCCCGGCCCGGTCTGGATGCCGTGGGGACACGGGGGGATCGGACCAGATGCATGTGCATGTGCAAGCAGCGGGAGGCGGGAGCGTGTGCAGCTCCTCTGAGCCACGGCGCTGAGGGAACGGCGCACCCCCCCCCCACCCCACCCCCGCCCGCCGTCCTCCGACCTCAAAATGTGGTGACTGTCAAGAAAGCAAAACAGAATGTTTTTCCGTGGCATCAATCTCCCAGCTGGGGACCATGGTGAGAACAGAGAGACGATCATCACTTCAACTGGCCAGCGTTCTGTCCTTGCCTCCCTCCATCCTAAACGCCACCCCCTCCTCCCCGGGTCAAACTAAACACACTTCCACTCCGCATATTCACACAGTGACTGACATACATACATCAGTCCCGTGAGGATGTCTGTATATCTGCTACATAACTGCTGAACAGACACAGTGGCAGATAATACAGACCTCAGCTATTGAGGCCTTGCTCTTCCCCAGAATGACAGATAAAGACATTCAGGTGGAAGCCGGCTTCCTTACATGACTCTGCAGGCCGACCTTCCTCTCCACACGTGTCTAGTAATCCAAGATCTACATCAAGATATCGCATGAGACATGAGGACTAAGGTAAACAGGATGGTGAGCATAACTGGGCTGAACAAAGCGATATCGAGGGCATTGGATATTCATCTTTGAAATGGTTAACACGTCTGGGTGGGGCGCCTGCAAAATAACCACAAACGGGAAATGTTTGCAAATCCCAAGCGAGACTTTCTCTCCGCCCCCTCTCCACTTTCAAACAATCTGAACGCCAAATGAGCAGCCCCAATGCAGCAACGAAACCTTCCTCCAGCATCTTTAAAAACAAAAAAAAAAAACAGCTGCTCGTTAAGGTGTTTTTAGAAGTCAAAACTGAAATCAATTTCCATTCCGCGTTTCTGTTACCAATTATTTTTTGCTCGGGGGGGGCCAAGTCCCGCTTTTGTGCTGTTGTGGGAACGCGGCTGCAGAACCTGGCCCCTTCTTCACCTCCGTTCACAAACAGCACCTGTAGCGAAACGGCGCTCTCTCCCTCTCTCGCTCCGGGCCCATGCTCCGCGCCGTGACAAAGACCGCGTCTGAGAAAAGGCCTTTTGTCTTTATTGTAAAACTTTCAACTGATCATTTCTATGCAATTCCAGTACCGCCGTTGAAAGGAGAGGCTTGAGAGAGAGAGAGACGGCCTTAGCACAACTCGCGGGGGTACGATAAAAGAGGGGGAAAAGCCGTAGCAAAGGATGCCTTTGTGCCGGCATATTTTAAAAGAGCAGTCACAGATCACGGCCACATTCCAGCGGTACAAAGACGAGTCTGAAATGCCGAGTGAGGAAAAAGATTATACAGGAGGGGCTCGGCAGCAATTCATGCGTTTGAATAAACGGCCCGCTTCTGATCTCTTGCTATTGTGTAATACTCCTTCCCTGTAACACAGTGAATCACAGGCACTACACTCAGTACAGTACTGTACCGCTGCTCTCTGCACAGCAATGCACCCTTTCACTGCAACACTTTGCTCTCAGTTCAGTACTGTACGGCATTACTGGAATACACTGCTCTAAGTACAGTAATGCACGCCTTCTTTGAAACACACAGTTGTCAGTACCGTACTGTGCCCCTTTACTGGAACAGATTGCTCTCTATACAGTAATACACTGGAAAACTCAGCCACAATGCTGCCCTGGCCCTGTGCCGTCTGCTCTTTTCTGTAGATCATGAGTCCGCTGTGATTTGGTCCAGAAACCACACTTACGAAGAACAGGTCTGGTCCTCAGGGAGCTCAGCTGTAAGTTATAAAGACCGAATCTCCCGCTGACGTAAGACTGCCTCAGGGGCAGGTAAACAGCGCCACCAGGTGTGCAATCAACGGGGGGAGGGGGAGCTCCATCTGTGCCTCACCTCTTAGCAACGCCACCTCTCACACAAACAAATCTCCATCACAGCAACCACAAGCAGCTCACAGACAGAGCCTAAATCAACGAGCATGACAACTACGCTAACTACCACTGTACTACCATTATTTTGCTATTCAATGTTGCTGCAACAGCAGGAACGTGACAACATATGCACCGTAAAAAGAAAGATATGTTGGGATAAGGAATGTTTTCCATAAACTGTGCTCAAAGCAATTACACATCTGCCTACAGTACTCACACACGTGTATCGCGTCTGAGCTATAAACTACCCAAAACGCCACGCCACAAGAGAGAGCAGGCTCCACGCTTTCAGAGAGACCACATGTTCTGACAGACGCCGGGACCCCACCCGGCTCTGAGCTCCGGGAATTCCTCCCGCTTGCAGCTACAGCAGCCGTTGCTCTGAAGTGGCTGCAGAAACATGCCCCGGGGCATGTTTACATTCGGCTCTGCGGGTCAGAGGTGGAGCTGGTCATGCATTATGTGAGGAAAATTCTTTAAAGTACTACAATTGTGTGTGAGTGTCATTTTGCAGGGCAAGGTCAAAATCTAGGACCTCATGGTCATATGCCACAGGTATGACAGGGACTTACCACAATGTATGTGTGTGTATGCTCACCCTTGCTGGTCTATGCTCACGCTCACTGGTCTGGGAGTGTTGTTAGCCTGGTCTGACACTGTTGCTCAATTAACTTGAACGGACACACCTATGTTCTATTGTGCTGGAAGTCTCTCTGGATAAGAGTGTCTGCTAAATGCATTTAATGTAATGTAATTTTGCAGTGCATGCTAACAAGCTAGGATATCATGGTCATATCCAGCAAGTATGAAAGAGACTTACCATAATGTTCGTGTGTGTGTGTGTGTGTGTGTGTGTGTGTGTGTGTGTGTGTGTGTGATTTTGCAGGGCAAGGTCACGATCTTGAATCCTGTGGTCGTATCCAGCGGGTACGCTCACCTGACTCCGATGAGAATGGAGATGAGCATGGAGCAGATGGGGTCGGCGATCATCAGGTCGTACTTCTGCATCAGGATGGCAGAGATAATGACGCCGATGCTGCCCAGGGTGTCGGCCACGATGTGCAGGAACACTCCTATGGCACAGAGACGCGGTTAGGGCACTGGGAGAACAGGCCCCAGCTACAAACTGTGCTTCCATTACCCAATCACAATGATTAACAGGACAATAATACCACCGTCTGAACACACAGGTGAAGCACTGGCCCTAAATGCCCCGAATGAAAGAAATAATAAATAAATATATAGGAGATTAAATATGAGTGTATAATAATAATATACGACACGACATATCCACATACACACATTGATTATAACATACCAAAACACATGTGCAGAAGTCAACACATAATGCATACGAATATGTTTAAGGAAAGCACTTATGCCTTTCCACACATACACATAAAAATAAATGCTGAATTCCAGAGACCATATGCCCACTTTGAAAGATGAGTTGCAAAAATCGTGTTAAAGTAAACTAGCGTATTTGTACTGCTACTTCTCAATGTTGCTGCACTGCTAACAGCATTTGGATGTTTGGTCAGCGCAGTCGTTTCGTTAGCTGTTCCGCATTTGGACCCTACAAACATCCACAGTACGAGCACAAAGGGGCTGAGGAGTGGCCTGTGTGCAGTGAGGACTGCGCTGTGTCCACACGGCGAGCGTCCGCACCGGCATGGCCGTGCGAGCGGGGGCCCTGCGTTACACCTCTCCCCTGGGGAGCATCACCGCGACGGTCCCCCCACGCGGGACAAACAGGAAGCCCCCCCCGCCAGGGCTGCACGCATCACCCAGGGAGAGAGAAACGAGATCGCTGACAGGGTGCGTGGCTTCGTCCTCTCCCGCTGCTCGTCTGATGCCACGCTTCCTTCCTCACTGTGTCACTCTGTGGGCTCCGGGCGAAAGAGATGCGCGCGTGAGCAACCCCGGCTCCGCTCGTGTTACTGCGAGTGATGTAAATACGCCCGTACGAATTCTCCAAACGATGCCCGCAACATAACAGCGCAGTGAAGTCACCAGAGCCGTGGCTTTGCGGAGGACAGTAACA
Organism: Megalops cyprinoides; assembly: GCF_013368585.1. Classification (NCBI taxonomy): domain Eukaryota; kingdom Metazoa; phylum Chordata; class Actinopteri; order Elopiformes; family Megalopidae; genus Megalops; species Megalops cyprinoides. The sequence goes on from NC_050584.1 coordinate 46,279,964, forward strand.
CAAAACAGACCTCAGAACAAGGCGGCTCATTTTCACTTTGTGGGGCAAAAGCATGCACCCTGCGTGGACGGGATTTTAAAGCCAGGCAGGAATGTGGAAGAGGGCCGCGGAGCCCCACGAGGGTTCACTGTGTGCACGGGGGCCAGAGTCAGAGGATCTGCCCACGCTACAACCCCAATACAAGCCAACACAATTCATCACAGGCAGAGAAAGGCTTCTAGAGCGATGACAAAAGAGAAGGGGGTTGGTCACCTCCCCTCCCTCTCTCTCGGGTGTCCTCTCTTTCTCGGAGCTCTGTGTCGCTCTCTCCCGCCGCTGGCCTCCCAAAGAGCCCATTCTCTCTCTCTGCGGGCAAGACTGAAGGAGACAATCCACATTCCCTTTTTTTACTTTCCCACCAGCCGCACAGAGAGCCCTGCAGGTCCCCACACAAAGGCGCTTAAAGGGACAGCGTTCCCAGACACCGCGCTGACATTGTGCATCACCAAACCACTAAATCACAGGAGCACAGCCATGTCCCTGGGTACACCAAGCAGTGTGGGGCATCAGCAAGGAGCAGGGCTCATACCCTATAGGTTGCCGGTTTGATAACCCCATGCGGCACTGTAGCTGCACTTGGCAAGGCACTTGATGCAGAGTTGCCTCAGTGAATATCTAACTATATAAATGGATAACACATAAAAATTTTAAGCTTTGTAAGCTGCTCTGGGTAAGAGCATCCGCTAACCAATTAAATATAACACAAAATGCCATGTCCCACATAAAACCACCGACAAGGACGAGCTGGGATGACCTGATGAAATGATGGAGATGATGACCGCAAAAAGAACAAAACACTTCCCTCCGAAGTCCTACACTTGTGTCATGTGTTCGTTCATGTGACACATAGCATTTTATTTTACATCTATGATAACCAAGGCACTGTTTTTTGTTTTGTTTTCGTGGAACAAGCAAAGCACTCAGGAGGAAGTTCAGCCAACTCAAACTTCAAAATGCCATGCTACCATTCACATGTTTATCTTAAGCTGTAAAGTGCAACCAAAAATAATGTGTTGCTTCATGAGGAAAAAAAGTTTTGTTTTTCAATAGAAGATGCCAGTTTCTAAAAAGAAGATTGCCTCTCTGACCAGCCACACAGACACGTTACAGGTGATTCCTTATAGCAATTTTCAGCAGATACTGTTAACAATGACCATTAAGTATACTGACCTATAGTATACTTCCCTGTACAGAGAATGCTGTGAAGGCATTTGCCGTGCACACTGAGCACTACAGTATACTAATTCAGAAAAAAGCAGGACTTTATAAGAAACTGCATAAATGAGATTTTGTTGGTAAAATACTTGTACTGCAAGATTAATTATCACTGAAGTACAGATGTCCTCACATCACATATTAAACAAAACACCAGAATGGCAAAAAAGATCTGTTGAGCAATGAAAGATGGCTCACAAAATTAATATTAGCAAGCATGCTTTGGGGCCATCTAGTGGTGATATACATTTTCATTCTTTTGATTACACAGTTTTATACCAATTTACCTTCCAAAATCTGTTTGCTGGAGCCTTTTCCTGGTGAAAGGTCATCTGGAAAGTAAGACAGACATGTATTACAGGAGAAAAAGTGTGTTTTGAAAGCCTGCACATTCCACTAAACATAACATGGAATGATTCTGAAACATTATTTCTATTTTCCACTGAATTCAAAGCCATGCTCAAGCCCTGCCATTTGAGAAACTTTCAGAGGTACTTATAGGTACCTTACTTACAGGTACCCGCTCAGTCTTACGCTCACAGTCATACTCGCACATCCCCCTGCACACAGTGGATAGCAGTGAAAAATAATGTCTGAGAACAAGGGTAAAGCTGGCTCTACCGTGACAGTGTGTGTCCTCGTGTGAGTGCCCGTGCCCACCGTGACCGTGACCGTGTCCGTGACCGTGGTCATGACCGTGGTCATGGCCGTGACCGTGGTCATGGCTGTGTCCGTGTTTGGACCCATGACTGTGTCCATGACCTCCGTGGCTGTGTCCATGGCCCACGCTGCCATTGAACAGAGAGTGACTGTGACCATGTCCTAGACAGAAGAGATGCTGATCAGGAATAACAGTGAATACGAGCCCGAGCAAAAAGATTGATCAAACCCAATGAATTAAATCAAAATCTCTGTGGTAAACACAGTTCAACACACTGCAAAAATGCTTTCTTGCTGTAGAAGGGACAGATACGTAAAATTCAAAGTATTTAATGTAAGTTCAGCTTCAAGGACCTAAAAAAAGTCACCAGCAGGTTAAGTACTACGAGCTGTAGTGAAGCGTGCCTGTGGCCCTACCTTCGCCCCCGCCATGAGAGTGCCCATGACCCCCATGCTGAAAGACAAAGATTCCCACCAGGTTGACCAGCAGCCCAGCAATGGAGACCGGCAGCAAACGCTCATGGTGAACATCTGGGGGTTCCAGCGCCCTCTATGGGGAAAAAATGGGAAGGAAGGAGATATTGAGCAACCAATATCAAATGTGAATAACCATGGGTCACAGAGCTAACAAAAAAAAATAGGACTACGTCAGCAAACACCCACCATCTCTGGGCACTGAGCCAGACCTACCTCCACTCCCTCGGAGAAGATGAAGAAGGCCGTGAAGATAAGGAAAAGGCCGTTCACGAAGCCAGCCAGCACCTCCGCTCTGACGTAGCTGTGAGAGAGAGAGACAGTAGGTGAGCAAGAGAGGTGTGGTCCGTCTTGCCAGGTCACACCAGTAATGAAGATCCTGTATACTTTCCCTGCCAGGCTTCTATGTGTGAAAATGTTCTACCACTTTGAACTGTGAGGTTATAACTTTAACAGCTGCAGCGTGCTTTTTGCGGGGAGCCCAGTGAGGACAGCGAGTCCTGAGAAATTCTGCACATCCAAAGTGATCCATATAAATTAGTCACATCTGATTCAGTTGATATTTATACTGTGTTCTATTTTTAGCTGTACATCATATGGCACTCTTCAGTTATACGTCATAAAACGGTATCGTTTCAAAGAAATGAAAACTCTGTTCACACTGATGACCACCTACTAATAAAGCGAAACATCAGTGTCCAAACCCCACGTGAAAGCTCCAGTGCACTGATGCGTGTCAGTGACCTAGCCAATGTGATTACAGAGTGTCATTCGTGGACACCCCTCTTACCCGTATGAGAAGGCGTCATTGGACCTCCACCTGGAGATGACGGAGGCTGCAAGCCCCGCCAGGAGAGCTGTGCAGTCGAAGAACATGTGAAAGGAGTCCGATATCAACCCTAAACTGAGAGGCACAGAGACACGCACATCACAGGACACACAGGTGAGAAAGGCTGTCCCATATGAGCTGATTCTCTGACAGATGGATTCTCTGAATGGATACACTTCTGTTCTTTTGTGCTGGAAGTTGCTCTGGATAAGAGCATCTGCTAAATAAATGTAATGTAATGTAATGTAATGTAATGTAATGTAGAGGCTTTTGGACTGTGACACACAAAAACCTGAAATGAGTGCTAACACAAAATTTACGTTCAAACTAGGTTCACACCTCAGACGAGCCTCTGAGTCCTTGCATCATTTCCTGAGAAAGGACCATTGACAGTATTCTATGTTTTGAATAAAGACGGTGGGTGGGCTGATTTAATAACTGCACTCACGATTCTGGCTTGAGTGACCGTCAGAAGAATCCTACTCTAAGCCAGGGTGCGGATCAGTGCGTATTCTCCCCTGTGCATTCTGGTTTTACCTGACCATTCAAATGCTTCAGTGGCTGTTCCATGCCAACCACCATGCTTTCAGCAGGGTCCTCAGACACCTACCCGCTTCACCACGACAATTAGTTTATGAATGACAAACTGACATCACTAAATATATCAAGTAAATCTGAAGTGAAATGACACATTATATTTCCACTGCAAAAAATCACTTTCAGCTTGGATGCTGACTCCACAGCAAATATACTAAGGCTCCTTGTTACACTGACAGGAGTTTCTACAGGTGCTTGCACACTGGCCCAAAGCTGACCAATTTAGTGTTTTGAACAGAAAATGTGAAGGCACCTGAGAGTCGCTCTGGAGTATCACCCATGCTCCAATTGGTGCCCTGTTAAGTGTAGTGCAACATGGGACATGTAGTGGGAAAAATAGCTGCTGCCTGTATGTAAGTGGAGGAGGATTGCATTCAGCTGACTTCAGCGACTGCAGAGGTTGTGGTGAGATGACACTAATGAGAAACTGACAATTACAAAGACACAGATGTGCACATACGTATATTTATTCTGAAATATACGAAATGTATCAGTAACACATGAATGGACCATCTAAAAAAAATACTGTATGTAATATTTACACTTGGTAATTAAAAAAAATCTAACTCTCCTCGAGTGAGTGGGCGAGTACTGTGTCCATCACTCTGTTACTCCAAAAAGCCAATGTAAGACACAGTAAATTAGCCAGAGCGACAAATGACGCTCTGTTGTGTGCTCTGCAGCTTGTTCTGGTATTGGCAAGCGCTCCAATTTTATGGCAGCAACTGAGGAGATGACAGCTGAACAATCAGTGGCTGTTGCAGTGTCTTTTCACATGCCCATCAGCATGTCCTCCAGCTCTTGTCAATGTTCTGCAGTGGATCAAATATAGCAGCAGTGGCAAACAAGTCCATCTTTTGAGATGTTTACTCAAGGGACCAGTCTGACTGACTTGTATTTGGAAAATGGCGCTGTTTTCTGGTAAGGAATGGAAGTCACACCTCTCCAAAGAAAAGGCTCTGAGCAAGCAATAACAAACAGCGGAACAGCAAGGGGCAACCTGAGGGCGGTGTGTGTTTGAGGAGATCAGGTCAGTGCCATAAACTGATGGTGAAAAACAGGCACCAGTTAAACACATAAGGAAGACTGTAAAACTTAAAATATCTTGATGGCAAAGTTAAGACCTCAGCCCCACCTTGTCAAACAACAAGTACGCACACACCCTATGGTTACCATTTCACATGTTTCTCTCAATTCACCTGCCACAGCAGAAGTCTCTTTTGTGTTATTGATCAGCAAGTTGGCAGGTTTTGAAAGTGCTTACTGTATAATTTGGGGCACATGGATGCAGAACTCTAAACACCAATGGGTATAGGCTGAAGAGTTCATACATAAACACGTGCTGAAACCCTTTCAAGTGATGTGCCTTGTTATCCAGGAAACAAAAATATAATGCAGAGCTGGTGTCTGAGTGTCTTGTAGCCGTCTGTACTAGGGGAAGGTGTGTCAGCATGTCCTGTGTTACTGTTGGTTAGGTGATCACCTCTCACATAATAACGATTTGCACCCTCTGACCTGGCAACTCAAGACGCTTAACAGTAACACCTGATAGGTTTCATTGGGGGTAATTATCAGAATATAGCCCCCGCTGTAACGCACACTTCCGGGGCTGTTTATTAAGACTACGACCAGTAACTGCTTAGAACTCAACTGAGGTGCTATTGGAATAAAGCAAACTGGAGAGTGAACTCGTCAGAGTAATTTCTTAGTGCGGACAACGCGACGCTATCCTTGTAAACATATGCAAAAACATGCAAAACAGCCATTCAGCTGAAATATATTTGTATTTCATCGCCCGTACGTGTTTACAACCTTTCACTCAATGTGGCAACTAATTCATAGTCCACCGACCGTGAGATCCTCCTTTCGCTTAAGACCTACGTGGCACATCCTGTATTGTGAGATGTTTCTATGGTTTTCCCCCTTCCTCTTACTGTAGCTAGCTAGCTAGCTAGCTACTATTACCTACCTGTTGCTCCATATGCCGTACAACAATTCAATAAAAGCGAAGGACAGATTCAGACACAGGAAAAAGAAGAGATTTCGTGATGTTTTGTCCGACAGAATGGATCTGAAAACAAGCAAAACCACAATCAAAATACTTTCCGCTGAAAGCACACTGGAGTCTAATTGGGTAGCTAACTTTGGGAAACAGAACATGACACAATGTTAGCTCACTAACTAAATCCAATTTCACATCAAACGCCACAATCGGCAACCAGGCGCGCATAAAAAATAGAAAAGTTAAACGTGTACAAGCAACTAGTTAGACTAATTACATTGCTACATATCACAAAAATTGTACTCCAGAGTTACACACATATGTTGTCAAACGTTGTCTAGCTAGACTAACAGTAAGATAAGCCTTAGAAAACAGGCTGTCTTGTCTACAAGTCTGTGCTGCCAACTGAAATACTGCTTGCCATCTTGCTAACTTCCTTCAAAATAAACCCTGGCGTTCATGCCAGTAATTTTAACAGCCTAGCTAGCCAACCAGCTGGTTAGCGATCGAGCTAATCAGTTAGCTAATTAACAAATTTTTAGCCAAGTTAGCTAGCGTCAGCTTGCTAGTCATTGACTTTTAGCAGAACTAGCTAGACTTTGCCGAATACATGCAGTAGAGCTACTTGATCATGTTAACAACTGACTGTAGCCAGCAAGTCAGCTATAAGCCTGGCCTGACTAGTCAGCTGGCTGTGGATAATCAAAGTAAAAATATCTGACTTCTTACTGGTTCCGACTTTAATGTTCAGTGGCTACCTCGCTATCCAGACACATCAAGCATTGCCTTGCTGCAAGCTTGCTACTTCGATGCAGATAGGCACCTACGGCCTCGATGCGTGAGGGTCAACACTACCCGATGAGAGTCATTCCAACCCGGGTGCACCATCACTCTGATACCGCTAAATGTAGCCGGTTAAAGCACATGAAGCAACAAATAAAGCGCAGTTTACCTAAACCATCCGGATATTTTGGCGAGGAGGTTAAATTTCGCAGGTTTGTATTCGTCATCTTTGATGGATAATGGTAACATCTTAATACAGCCAGATCTCCACACTGATTCCCCAAACAGTGAAGAATATGGGCAGAGATTTGCTCAGTTTGGGCACGGAAGGGGCTATCGCACTTCCGGTCGTCTGGGGGCGCTGATATGTTTATTGGTTAACTAATGTAACCTTGCGCGACACTTTTATGTGTGTGCCGCTCGTTGACTTCAAAGTTCTGGTCAGTTGTTTCCGTTGTGCATTGTAATAACACGAGTTCAAGCAAGTATCAGTGTCCAGGCCTTGAAGAGGAACTTTTTTCCCCAAGATAACCTAATATAAAATAATACTCTCTTCGGTTACGTGGCTAATAAATGTTGATGCAAGAAACCCAAATTATTCACGGTCACGCTTTGTGATAAAAGTACATTTCACAATTACAATTCAGCGAGTTATGGTAATGATGATAACTTATATTCATATAGTGCCTTTTATGGACACCAAAGCATTTTTGAGTGTTTTGGTAACTTGCCTCAACAACCACCAGTGTCTTCCACTCATATGATGAGGTGCAGCGGCTATTTTGCGTTGAACACTAACATACATCAGCTGATATCAGGAGGCAAGGATTTCTTTAGCCAACAAACCTAAGAATTTTTAGATAGGTAGAGCCACACTGGGAATTTGAGGGATTCAGGGTGATATGATTGGTTCCTTATTCTGGTTCCATATACTTTCTTCTACTACAGTTCTGATATACATAATAAATACATTGTTAATTATTGAAATGATATGCTATATTGTACTTATCATTTCTCATTCTCTCACTAACTGAAAGATTAGGGAAGCAAATATTTGCATAAAATGTACATATATACAAAAAGAATATCTATAACATATTTTGTGTCAGCCTGTTACAGTTGCAGATTGTGTCTAACAATCCTTGCCCAGTTCCCTCTGATTGAAAACAACGCCCTAAAACATCTTGGTTTCTGCTATGATTTCTAAGTTATATTTATCTGTCTCAAATTCTAGACTCCTTTTACCTGCTCTCACTGTTTCAAAGGAAATCATATTACAGTCTTGGTTGACTCATAACCTGCCACTTATTCGCACCTGGTTATTTAATACCTCTAGCCTCCCTAACCAGCTGTGCATCTCTGTCATCTCTTTATTTACACTACTATTTTTCTTTTGTTTTGAAGGAGGCTAGGGCTACTTGGTATCTAACTCTTATGTGTCTATTTAAATTCTGTATTGATTCTAAGGCATTTGCCTGGATTCTGTGCTTCATCTCACAGCACATACAAATTATGCAAGTCTTCCTGCCAGCAGGTTGGACAGGGAGGTCACATCCTCTCCTCCTTCTCCCCAGCTTTGTCCTTAGATGGGGTGGACACTCACTTTTTTTTCTGAAAACCCACAATATTTTTGCTGCATATTCCATCAGACATTGGGAAAGTCATATTTATGTCAATGTCAATTTCAGCTTCATCTTCTGTGACCATGTTCCAACCTTGTTAGGTTTATATAGGCTTCAGTATGAGCGTTCAGTTAGGGGGCAGGGCAACGTTAGGGGGCAGGCCTAATTGATGTGATGGTCATTTTTGTTCACTTGTCTGCACTCAGTAAGTATGTAGATACCTTTTAAAATTAAGTTAATGTCATGGAATTGTCAGTTTGTTTGGCAGAATTAATGTCATACATATTATTAAAATGTTGGAAATAAGGGTGGCCATCAGGCAATCGTGTGCCAACCACATAAAGAGATGTTTTGAAAATGTTAATAGTTGCCAAAACATGTAACTGTTTTCGCCACACCATAAATTAGGTTGGAGTGATAAAACTAATAGCTACATGGACACACCCACACTTAGCCACAAAATGCCCAGGTGTCCCAATAATTTTGGACCCTAGTGTATGTTAGATATAAGACGATTTTAGTACCCAAGTGTGTTGTGTGTGTTGCTCCTAGTTGTTTGTGCTCCATGTGTTAAGATTGCACTGCAATTGAAACCTGAAAATCTGTATTGCCTCACTTCCTGACTCATTTCACGCATTGACGCTTCAGGGAAGACGTTTTTCCCTAGCAGCTTGTTCTTGGATGTCATTCAATGTCATTTAATGGCAAGACTGTGGCCATTAAGTGGTCATATGAAGTAACTGGAAAATCTATTTTTGGTGAGCAAATTGCTCTCCATTGTCTGCACGTTTTTTAAAACTTGTCATGTCATGACTTGCTCATCAAAAATGGGAAATGCTGAATCAAGTTATGACAATAATTTCCCACATCACCACTTAGCTTACAGCAGCAGCTCAAAGCTACCTTACCTCAGCAACACTCAGCAGGACAGCTGGACTCTGAAGCAGCATTCTCAGTCACAAAGGTCATTTTTCATACAAATTACATAATATCAAATTATTGATTTTTAAAGCACTCTTTGTGCTTTTTTCCCCTTTATTCAATCCTATTTTGGAATCAGCATTTGTACATTAGGCTTCTCTCCTCTGGACACTTCTCACAATTACTCAGGAGCCTCTCAGGAACCTCAGATTATACATTTTCACCATGCACTGAGTGGTCCTTTAAGAAAGTGACTTCTTATTAATTACCTCAGCAAAACAAGTTCCTGTATGTAGTTCTCATCGCCAAAACATTATGCCAATAGAGTTTAAAAAATAACCTATGCTATGCTCTCCTACCCTGTACATGTTGTAGTGGAAACTGTAGGCTACCAATGGGATTACAATCTATCCCTTGATGGCACTTCATGCAGAGGAGGAGAGGAACAACATATTTTGGGAAAGGTAAACCAGTCGAGATGCAGAGATATAGTTGTTGAAACTGGATGGATCACATTGTCAGGGAGGTCTGTAAGTGAAAATTTGCTTTAGTTCAGATGGGAGAACAGATGGTATCTAGCTAAAGTATGTGGTGAAGAACTGTTGGATTCCTTGGATGTTTGACATGAAGATTTGCCATTTCAGTGACTAGTGCTTCGGAAGAAGGTATGCATGTGTAAATGGGGTGTCATTTATTTTCTGTCTTTCATGCCTTCTGACTGCTGGCAATCTGTCATTGCATTTGGCATCCACATACAAATATCATCAATTCAGCTGTCCTAAAGCTTGAGGACTGCAGTACGTCGCCATAAATGTTGAGTTTGCATTACATTTCACCTGCAGATGGCAGCATTGTGCAAATTTTCCTTGTCACAGTGACCACAACATAACATGTCATACTTTGGGCTCTGACATTTGTTCTTGTCTGACCACAAAGAACCCCAAATATTAAACATGCTGGCTGATAACTGATAACTGAAATCTTAAGAAATTGTATTTTAATCCACCATAAACATCTACTGTATTGATGTCTGTGGTATTTAGTGTCCTGTTGCAGACAAGTAAGTTTTAAATGAGGATGAATGAGAATACAACATAAATTAATCTATGGTATGAGCTTGTGATAGGAAAGTGAAGTTTCATAAATCTCACACGGGGTGGAGTGGAGCATATCCTATCATTCTCTGATGTGTTTCAGCTAATCAAATACTGTTTTCTTCATGGCCAAATTCTATGATGCAATTGTGTGCCACTGAACATATTAGCTCTACCCATTTAAGGGTTCATGAGGCCTCAGTCTACCATCACTAATACAAATGTTTGCTACCATGTATGCCTTTCACTCAAATTAGGATTATGTTATATGTTACTTTTTAATAGGAATGGTTTTACTGTTGAAGACAGTGATTGAGAAATATAAACTTTAACTCAACAAATGCTGAGTCCAGATGTAATTATGAGACAAAAGGAATGCTTTCAGATATCCTTTTTAAAGGATTCAATCTAAGAATCCTTCTCTAAGAGAGAAGATACAGTAGGTCACATGGAAACATTCCATGTTTTCCCTCTAGATGTCTCCCAAGCATCAAAGAGGCAATCATTGCTTAAATTGCTAACTTCAGCTTGAAGAAGTCTATTTCAAGAAAACAATGTGTTGTTATGCAGTATGTTTTCTAATTGTAAAGCCCCTCCTCCAAAATAATACATCAGGAATAATGTGAATATAAACTGTGGGCATCCGTTACATGACAGACAGAGACCAATGCCTTCCTTCCACTTTTATGTTGTATTTAAATAATTGTAAAACTGGAATGTAGCTAATGTAAATGATAAAATTATTATTGTAATTATATTTGTGAAAATGTCTTTGTTTTTTGGGACTTTCCTGCTATCAATCTATTAATCCAGAATCCTTTCCAGTAGCTTCTGCACCACACAGTGCAGCAGAGAAACTTTCCATGGCATCATTAAATCACAAAAAGTGTAAATGGAGAGCTATTTATTTGATGCGGGTTTTTCAATCTGTTTAAATAGACATTTCCCAGAAGCTTCCATTTTAAATCTGTTTGGCGATTTAAAAACACAAACAGCACGCAAAGCCTTCACCCAGTGAAGTCTGGAAAGTCCTGTCCTCGACTTATTAAAATCGCCTGCAGCTATCTTGCAGTAGAATGGTAGATCTGCTGGGGTCTGAAAACTCTTCTGTTAATCTCCAAAATAAGGCTTGCATTGCCTTGTTTTAAACACAAGACATTCCTACACAGTCTCTATAGCAACAAGAATATGCAAGTGCACGCTGGGTCATTCACAATTAAAGCACACAATCAAAAAGCAGGAACAGTTCAAAAAAGATTAAACGAAGGGCCATTGATAACATGGATACTAACAAGAAAGGGCTCAAGATGTACTGTACGTGGATAGAATCTTAAACACTGTAGCAAAAAAAAAAAAAATCTGAGTAAACAAAATCTTCAGGAGCGAGGAAGAGAATGATCTTCCAAAACATTAGAATGGAAAGGTTCCCATGGAAACTCTCTCTGTAGGCACCATTAGGAGTCCAGACAGCAGGCCCAGTTAGCCAGACTCAGACACTCTCAATGTCTGTCAGGCCTTATTAGACAGAGAGCTGCTTAATTGACATCTGGTCCAAAGATGACACTTTTTCATTTGTAACAACCCTTGTTGAGTTCAAAAACATCCATGATTCATCACATAAGCTGCAAGACTGGCACACTGATGTTTTATTTTGTATTTATGTTGCAAATTAGATCAGCACTGATTAAATTATGCTATTATTTAATGTCATATTTGGAGGGTTTAGCTGATGGTAAATTAATGGGATATGTTGTGGTCGGCATCTGCATTGTTGAAGAGCCCTGTCACAAACATAAGAAATATTTCTACTAATTATGGGGTCAGTTTCACTGAGCAGAAGAACAACGTTACCCAGCCAACAAAGCCAACAAAGTACAAGATTTTCTAGGCTAAAATGCATAGTTTTTAACGAGTATAAAATTATGTTAAACAAATAAATTAATGCTGATCAAAACTATGAAAATATTTAGAAGTATTTAAATGTGTTGCAAAAAGGGAATCATGTTTCAGCTTAGACACTGTAGGTATCTAGCTATGAGAGTGTTTTGTAATTAGTTTTGGAAATGGAAAGAATGTATGTATGTAGTATTTGCGACTGTAAGGAAAGAACGGTGTATGTAGTATTTGCGACTGTAAGGAAAGAACGGTGTATGTAGTATTTGCAACTGTAAGGAAACACAACTGAGTGACATGAGAGGAGTATCTGAGTGAGCATAGAGGATGAACGTACAGTAGAGGGCATTAGCTAGACCTCCAAGACATTCTAAAGCCACTTTCATCACCTGAAGGCTGTTGTAATCCCAATTTACCCCTCCAGTGTGTTCTCTCTGGACAAAAGGTCCAAACATCTTCCCAACCACTAGAAACTTATTGTAATCAAATGTTAGTTCCACTTAGCCCAGTTGCATTTATATGTAGACTTTAATTATTTATGCGCTTTTTTGATTGAATGAATGCTTGTGTTTGGATGGTGAGGGTGGGTTGGTAGGATACATTATAATTACAATGATCACAACAGATTGATAGCTATCATTTTGTTTGATGTGATGCAAGCCTGATATGTATAGGATGCGTTTAAAAAGACAACAGAATGCATATTAAGTTCAAATTAAATGGATTATTCAGAACAATTACATCTTAAAAGACTTAAAAGTCCTTGATATAATAGCTTCATTAATATTCATAACCATGATAATAATACACTTTTTGTCAGGTCAGTGCCACCATACAAATCGTGACTAGCGCTACATTATGTTCCTTTTTAAAATTCTCTTCTTCATGTAATGGTACACACCATGGTGCTGGCTGTTGCCTAGTATTGGAAGGCAACAGCTAGTTGCTAACAGCTAAATAATCTAAATAAATGAGTTTGTAAGATATAATCCCATTCACATTTTTGCTGTTCAGAGGTTTTTAAGGATGTGTATGAATTATCAATGGCCAATATAAAATGTTTTCTTCCTTAGCAGTATTTGCCTGTAATTTCTTGTGTAAGCATTGACAAAAGAGAACAAAAAATATTTTATTATGTGGGAGACAAAATGAATAGAATTATCTAGGCAAGCTGTAAATCCTTCTTGTGCACAATGTCTTCTCTGTTAATTAATAGTTGTGTTGTGGATGTCTGCCATGCCCTGTGACCTGTATTTCACTGACTAGAAGCCAACTGAAGGGCAAAGTAGTAGATTTCATGTAGCATCCATTTTTTTACATAGTGAGTCAAACAAGCAAGTGAAAATCACATTTAGGAAGCTGGGTTGTTGGGTGTTTCACTTTGAATTGTAGTGTACTACAATCTTTTGTACTCTGTGACCTAGATCTACACCTAAAAAAGGGCACTTCTTTTATGCTTGGATTATTTTAGGAATAAAAGGAAATCCAAGGAGCTGCGCTAACCAGGAGATAGCTCTGGAACTTCCTACTAAATGTTATCTCATATCGAACTATTTAATGTAGAAAACTCATGTTTGCATTGACTCACTTCCTTTTCAGAAATGCCCAAGTAATTACAACTAACAGAAAAGCTCTGATTTGCCTGAGTGTGAGTGCCCTGGTGTTCAACCAGCATAAGACTCCAGGGTCTTTGTGCACTCCCACTTCTCAGAAATGCCTCATTGAGAGGAAATACATACTACTGATGTTTTGCCAGTGTTTGATGTCGCTCTTATGAATGAACAAATCAGCACCAGTTTCACAAAAGTCACTTCAGCCACTTTTAACATGAAGCAATGATTTTATTCTTACTCTTATTCTTACTCTTTCTCTTAAACTCCCTTAACTCCCTTATACAGGCTGACTTAATGAACTACTTACAGACACATTCTTGTTTAGCCATTCTTCTTATAGTTGTCATTTAAGGATCAAAACTAGTAGTGCTTTCTGTAGACTTCTGTAAACCATTCATGAGTAAACCATTCTGGTCCATTTGATGGTGCTTCAGGTCACGCCTGAGTCTTTCCATCCAGCCTTCACAAATAAGACTTATAGTGCAGCTAAAGCTGACTATGACATTTTTCTTTGCCTTTCATAAGGCAGGAAATGCAAGTGGGATGTGAAGTTTGGTGGGCCATTTGGTGGTATCCTAAAAAGAAAAGGGAAGCTCTTCCTGCAACAGAACTCAGCAGGAGGAAGCGATGCGTTCAGGCTTATGGTCGCAGCAACACTTGAGTTTGTCCATGAGTGAGTCTTGTGCAGATGGGGTCAAGTGCTGTCCATTGTGTTTGGGGAGAGGTCAAAGCCAAGCAGCTCTGCTCTTATGTCAGTGTTGATTTGCTATGTTGCAGACGCTCCATTTTAAGAATTCCATCCATCATTTTGCCAAAGGCATTAGATAAAGTATTAGAGAATTAGATGCAGTTTGTACCCATACTTTGTTGGTTATTCTGGATGAAAACGTAATGATGAAAAGCAAACTTGTTAGCTGCTATATCCCTGAGTGGCTGAGAATGTCTGGTTTCACCTCATGGCTCTTCAGACAGGTTGGCCAAGTGTTTTTAGGTAGGCACTTTGAAGGTTGTTCTCACTTTTTGTATTATCTTTTCATTTCGCATTGCACACTGGAGTCAGGATGGGTGGCAGGCAGTATGATATGGGACAGCACCAGGATCCACACAACTGGGCAGGAGTGTGGCGTAGTGGTAAGGAGCAGGGTTTGTAACCAAAAGGTTGCTGGTTTGTTTCTCTGATCGGGCGCTTCTGCTGTACCCTTGAGCAAGGTACTTAACCCCAGATTGCCTCAGTAAATATCCAACTGTATAAATGAGTAACATGTAAAGCTGTAACCTATGTGCGTTGCTCTTGTTAAGAACACTTGCTAAATGACAATAATGTAATGTAATGAGTTACACTTAAGCATCCCCGTTACTGTCCCAGTAACAGGTTCTACCTTACATCTGTTGTCTTTTTATGGTGGCCTGGGCTGTGAGGCAAGGCATTTTTCTGCAGGAGAGTAGACACAGGCCACTGCTGCAGTGAAGATGGCTCAAACTGTGTTTCCTCATGACATTCCAGCAGATTCCCAGACCACACCGATCCTGGTTTTTTTGCCTTTTGACTGATGCTGTTAAGTTTATTATGACAGGTCCTCTGCAAGGCAACATACAGATATTTTGGTGTGTGGGTCATCGTTAAGGTACTTCCTGTTCTGGTGTCTTCATTGTTCAGGCACAATGCACACTCTGCTACCTTTTCTGAGTTATAACGGGATGGCATGAGTACTTCCCCCGCTGCAACTCTTTTTGATCACCATTTTTCACTGATTTTGCCCCCATGATAGATGCAAACTTTGTGGTTGCTCATTAAGTTTGTTAAGGTTTTGAGCTTGTGAACCCTGTGGCATTGGGAGATTTTAAAGAGCGTCAGTATCAGACCCTCCCATCAGAAAATATCACATGCTAACGACAAGTCTATGAAGGCCACTCCAGATTTAAGTTGTTTCCCAAAGCTCAGGAATGTTGGCGTTGATTGCAAGGCCTTGGTCAGTGAAGCTTCTGCCATCTCTGAAGCCTGTGCGCATTTGGAAGGGATTTTGTTTTGATCCTCATCAATATCTTCACACTGCCGGGAAAGGCACAGGCCTTGTGCTGACACATTGTTATTCTGTTGCGCAAGGCATCTCTTGGGGACAAGGCAGCCAAAAGTTCATGGCGGAGTATATCTAACATAATTTTATAGGCCCTGCAAATGAAACTGTCCATCTCTTTTTTTTAAAAAAAAATTGCACAAGAGTATATGTATTTAAAACGCAGGAAGACACAGAATTCTCCATATAGAGTGTTTTCCTTTTCTGAAAGAGAAGACAGGAGTGGTAAGTCAGGCAAACTGTAGAATCCTTTTAACTGGCCAAATGGTTGGATACTTAAAACATCTCTGCCAGTGAAAAAGACAACAGCTTGAAATGTACAAGTATACCGAGTACTACACAGAGTAGTGTTTAAGCAGAAATTGTGTTGCCAAAAGTGTTTACTTATTGTTGCATCTTTTTGACTAAGGACAGATATGTCATGGGGAGGCTGAAGTGCAATAGACATTTAATGAGTCTGACATTTTCCTCTTGGCAATGTCTCATCTTATCTTCTTATTGCATGAAATCTATCCTCTGTATCTTTGCTGCATCAATCCTTCTATCCTGTTGAAGTTTTCATTGGATGTTGCCCAACCATTCTGGCCCCCCATAGCTATGTGGTCCTGTGGAAATCCCCCCAGCTGGATGACCTTATTTGGCATGCAGGCAGTGTCCATGGAGACTAGAGTAACTGGGTATAATTACAGAAACAAACATGCTCATCTTTCACCCACACAAATTCACTTTCATTGCCACATTCTTCTCACACGGACCAGAGCAGCTAGAAAAGTCTTGGTCCTAGCTGGATAGTAGACTGGGGTGTTTCTTTGTTTTTCTTCAACTCTTAGAATTTCAAAGAAAACAAGAAAACTTTTGAGTGAAGTAGCCAACACTGAGGCTAGTTAATGATATTTTATTCAGATTAATCTTGACGAAAAGTACAGAAAACAGAACCAAAACTATTTCTATCAAGAATATTATGTTTGCAACATTGTGGTGAGTTCATGCACAGGAAACTGGTTGAAGAGATGACCAGATAAAAGACCAGATAAAATAAAAGAATCCTGGCTGAAAGGTTACATGGTGCAACACCAACAGTCAGAGGCAAAGAATTTCAACATGTGAAAATAACGTGGGCACTTCAGGGAGTTTCAGCGGACAATTCCTTGACCATAGAGACAAAACTGATTGCACATGCACAGAGCTGCATCAGAGTGAATTCCAACCCTATCACTGATGGTGTATTTGAAGTAAGAAATCCTCATTTTGTTTTTACATGGTGAATAACTTACTTAACCAGAGTATGGTTTATAGTAGGTTTAAACCTTATGTACCATGCTGTTGCTGTAATGTTATACATGATGATCTGTCCAAACAAATAAAAACCTCTATTCAAACCAGCAGTGCAAGTGTGTTGACATTAAAAAATTTTGCTGACACTGACGGCAATATTACTTCGATTATTCCTGAGTCAAAGCCAAAGAACTACCGGACATTCCTTATGAAACTGGAGACCCACGGGTCAGCTGACATCTGCTTCACCAGGGGGTTAGTTCCACAAATATCTGGTGTTGTTTCAGGGGTGATTTAACAAACAGCTAAAAAACTAAAACAGCTTGTGTCTGTCCTTTCAAAAACCTGGATTTGGTCCTTGAGGAACTCTGGCCAGGAAATGCCATATGTAAAAAATATCACCACTCAGCACAAATTGTTGCTTCTGACTTTAGATGTCCATGTACTACAGAACATCCTCCCTTGTTCTGGTCTGTATCGCCAGGAGCCAGAGGTTACGAAAGTTTAAGAGCTCCTGCTCGTGCTCAAGATCTTCCTCAGAAGGCTTTCAATCTGAAATGGGCAGCATAAACAGCAAGTAAAGGAAATGTATTATTCTTTTTGACAGATATATTATCTCTGGAGAGCTCACATTGTACAGCTCACTCTTTGTACCACACAGGGTTAGAGGTCAACATCAACATCCCTGATCCATGAGGCCCTCCCAATAATCTCTCACATAAACAGTCATAAAATACTACAAGCTAATGCTCAGCCAGCCGATGTATGAGGAACCTCTTTCTCACGTTTCTGGCTTATCTTTATAACCCTGTGTACCAGTAGATTTAGCTGGTATTAATTTCACAATGAGCACATGCTAATGGGAAAGTACCAATGAAACCTACCCAAACTTAACAGCAGTGATGCTGAAATGAGTACTCTCCCGATCGCAGATGCAAGAACAAGGCAGACCCTGTATTGTGTTAGAAACACCTGCCTTGTAGACCAGTATTTTAGGTACATCTTTAGTTATACCTCAACCGATGCCTGATCATAGCACAGTTGAGTAGGTGGTTTCCTGAGCAACACAAAGCAGAAAGGACCTTAACTCCCCTGAGCTACGCACTGCATTGGCTTACAGTTCATGGTCTTACCTCATCTTCTGAACTGAGTCACACGATAGTCACACGGTTTTAGTGAGAAGAGCGGGCTCGACACCCAACAAACTGTGAACCCCCTGTTAATACTATTATTACTGAACAACAGTTTTCTCCATCAGATCTAAAAGCTATGTTTGTTAAAAAGTGCTATGTAAAAACAGCAAAAAATATTTACAGAATTATCCTGTGTCTGTTTTAATTAGTTAGAAACGGAGGCTTAGTCTGTTTCCTCAGCATCTTAGCACCAGTGCTGAGTTTATACATCAGGCCCTGGATCAATACCTTTTAATTATGATGTTGTGTAAATCTAAGCAGCAGGGAGACTACAACTGACCTTGTGAGTATTTAACTGCATTTAGCGCAAGAGCTCTTTTCATCTGACTCAACTTGCTGACTTTCACAGGTCAACTTATATTATATAACATCAACTAAATGAGGAAACAGGGATAGATGGCCTGGCAGCGGGTCTCCCACAGCACCCCATCCCTGCAAAACCACAATGCTCCATTTGCACCTTTCTCCCACTGCTTACAGAAAAAAACCCTCTTCTCACATAGGGTGACATCTGTCTTGTTGCCATGACTACTGTCTATTCTGGAAGCAAGAAAAGTACATGGAAAAAGCAGAGGAAAAAAGAAACATTGCACAATGCACTTGAATAAGCACTTTTTATACACTTCATTATCCCACTAACAAGCTCTAAATTCTACTCCCATTGTTGTGCAGGCACATTTAAAGTAATTTTGGCATTATATATAATGAGACAAAAAAGCAAAAATAAGGAAATAGCTACAAATAGAGTACAAATAGTTTTATTCCCTAGATGTTAATGTTGCCAACATCAAATGACCTATTCGGGTATTTTGTGATCTATTGATATTTGTTCAATAGATTGCATGGCTTATTCCTATTACAATTTTATTTGTGAACGTGACTTCAAAGAAATCAGCTCATACTGAAAGATCAATATTTCACACATGATCATTTTACAGCTTCAACCTTTCCAAACATTTCATCTGAATGCCCCCCCCTCCCCCCCCTCATTTTGAATGATTGTAATGTGTAGAGGAAGGGGGAGCTTCCTCCCTAGTGGCACACGCAGGCACATGGTGCTTTCTTTACAGAAGGCACTCTCTGGGAAGTGAAAGTGAAAGTGCACACTCCATCGCACATGCAGTCAGTGACTCACAGTGGAAACATAGTGAGGGTATAGAAATTCCCCTGGTTTCCCCTCACGACCCTGAATCTCCCAGCTGTGCTTTCCAGCATTACGAGTACCCTAAAATACACTTTTGATGTTCTTCTGCTCAAAATATACTTTCCTCGATTAATTTTTAAAAATAAATATTTATTTAGAAAAAATCTGTAAAATAAAATAAAAAAAAAAAAACAGACAGCTTATCACAACATTCTATTTCAGTACACAAACATGAAAAATATTTTCCAACATTCCAAAAATTTAGTGAAAATAGAAGTTATGGACATAACATTAAACTACTTCTGTACAATGATATTTACAATGTTCCGTCTAGATAAAATCACACATTTGAAACAAAAATGTACCAAACTGGCCCTATCAGATTTAAAGTTGATGCAAACAGTATAGGATTAATCAGTGAAGATCACTTGATTCGGTAATCAAAGGAATGTCAAGGGATTACAGTGACTGTTTCATTGCCATCAGTTATTTAACCAGTAGTATCCATCGGCTGGGATCTTCTAGGCTTATTACTGTCTCACTCTCAGAGTATTACAGCACTGTATACATCTTTCCCATCCTTTTCAGATTCCTGATTTAAGAATGACCTATTAGGGTAGAAATAGAAATAAAGTTCTAATCTATGTCCTAATCGACCATTTAATGTACATTATAAGCAAGAAATTGCACAATTAATTCAGTTGCTGGCTTAAAGCTGTTCCAGCATTCTTTCAATATGCGTTTGCTTGGTAAAAGTACATTTAAGATAGCTAAGCATCTTTTATCATGGCTAACATCAGCTTCTACCATAAAACAACAGTCTCTTGAAAGAAATTACATTCACCTTTCCTGTGCTAATGCTGACCTTAGTGGTTTGAGTGAAAGCTGCCCAGAACCAGAGGAGCTGAAGATAGGGGAAAGGGCTTTATCCTGTGCATTTGACAGTCACTGCAGTCTTTCAGTATTTATCTACAGGAGTTGTCCGACAAAGCCGACCTGAACATATATAGTCTTTAATGCGTGTCCAACGCAGCCTGGCGAACAACCAGTACAAATAGTAACAAACCGCGCTGTCCCTCTGCAGATGTCCACTGAAATGAAACCGTCAACACTGATGTAATACCAACTGTAATACCAACATCAGCTTGGGAGAATCAGTCCTTTGTGCTCTCCTGTGGCCTCCCCATCATCAGTCATTCCTCCATGTTAGCTTTGTTGGTATCCACAATGACATCCGTGAGTGAATCCACAATGACATCCGTGAGTGGCTGTTTATACAGTGCTGGGATTGCACTTGGCCAGCTCGTACGATCCCCTTTTCCTGGCCTGGTTCAGGTAGTGGACAACCAGGCCGGTTACAGTCGCCGTCATCACCAGGCCTCCCAGGCCAATGACAGGTATGACAAAGTTATTCCAGCTGGGTGGAGGGCTGGACTGCCTCTCTAAATGTGGCAAGAAAAAAAAAACAATTAGGATCATACGGTAAGCACAATGTTCCCACAAGATAAAAGTGGGAAAAAATTTCCCAAAACACAGTTCAGCTAGCACTGGTTAAATCTTATGCCTCTGTAGAGATGGTCTATTCTGGAAGATTCCATCCACTACTTCTCCCCTGCCTCTTCTTTGGGTCTCACGCTGCCTGCCTCTCCTGTTTCCAAGCCTCTGCCTGGGGCCTCCAGCTTTGTCCCTCCGAGCCCCCCCCCCACGCCTTTCCATCTCACTCACCCAGTACACTGATAGTGAAGATTTCCGTCTCGTAACCCAGG
The DNA here is from genome assembly GCF_013368585.1 of Megalops cyprinoides. Lineage (NCBI taxonomy): Eukaryota > Metazoa > Chordata > Actinopteri > Elopiformes > Megalopidae > Megalops > Megalops cyprinoides. The sequence continues at coordinate 46,301,159 of NC_050584.1, forward strand.
TCATTGGTGACATTGACCTGGTACTCGCCCGCATCGCTGGGCGTGAGGTTCACCAGGAGGAAGTTGCCGTCGGCGGAGTAAATCTCTGTGCCATTGCCCAGTTTAAGGATGACGGCGGGAGGGGGGAAGCTCACGGTCTTACAGCAAATGGTGACGTTCTGACCCTCCTGCACATACGGGGAGGGGAGCACCTGGACTGTGGTGTTCCTGGGGGGCCCTGGGAGCAGGGGGATTACAGGGGAACATAGTCAACCAAAAGGCAAAGACAGCCGAAGCTTTTGACTACCACATTACAAATTACATAATGATTGTACTACATACAGTACCAGTCAAAAGTTTGGACACACCTGATTAAGATAATGTGAATAAGCATTCAAAGATATTTTTATCTAAAGACTTATTCTTAAATGCCTGAAATTTGTTTCCTAGACAAATACATATAGTGAAGTCGATGCCTATGTATGAATTTCTTTCCAAAAAAATTAGTTTTAAAAAATATCTTTGGCTTCTTTGAAGAATGTAAAATAAAAGATTGCATTGCATATTTCCATTTGTGTTATTTCATAGTTTAAATATCTTTACTATTATTCTAAAATGTGGAAAACAGCAAAAAACCCTTCTGTGAGTAGGTGTGGCCAAACCTTTCATTGATACTGCGTGATAGTGCAGTAATAATGATCGTGGGCAGAAGGTCTGCAGTTTTACAGTACACCCCACAGTGTTTGGTGTTTAGTGATTTACTGTATTGAGCAAAGGGAATACCCCAGTATGGGTCAGGTAAAACTGTCCCTCTGTTCTATTGCTACTTCATTAGCAGTCATGTGAAAATATGCAGATGACATACTCAAAAAGAGAAGAACAGCAATCCTGTGATAGCCTGACAAACATACAACTGTTGAAATCAAAAGGGGAAGTGAGAGCACGGGTTGTGTCTGTGGGCAGCATAACACAGACTTCATTGAATAAAGATTTACAAAACAGGTTTACTGAGGTCAGAGGAAATGTCACTATCGCAGTGCGTGACAGAGAGCGGCATGTGACCGGGCACCGGGACTTACCTTTGACAATCACCTGGGCGCTGGCTCCCTGGCTCCCATGTTCGTTGATGGCTTCGCACTCGTACAGGCCGGAGTCGGCCAGCTGGATGGAGGGCAGGGTGATGGAGGTGGAGGAGTCGGAGCTGGACTGCAGCTCTGTCCTCTGGTCCTCAGACACTCTGCGCAGGGCCACGCGGCCTGCTGGCACCATATCAGAGTGGCAAGAAATGGTCACACTGTCCCCCTCCTTCAGCACAGAGGCGGGACTCACCACAATGGTCGTGTCCCTGGGGGCATCTGAAGAACGAGAACAAGGCTATTAGGGTTCAGTTTCTGAAACCTCACAGGTAAAAAAAAACAACATTACGCACACTGTCACTCTCCTACAGCCCCAGCATATAAACCTTGGTAACTCACACTGAAGAGTCATGGTGGTCACAGCCGACCTCTGTCTCCTGCTCACGGGGACGCCCTCCATTTTCAAAGTGGCCCTGCAGGTGATCTGCCTGCCCTGGTCACCCGCCGTGGGTGTGAAGGACAGCACGGAGGTCATGTTCTGCAGCGCGTTGTCAAAGGAGCCTTCCTCGGTGAGCAGCACCTTGTCCTCCTGGACCAGCCACTGGATCTGCAGGAGGCTGGCGGGGAACACGTCCTGGACGGTACAGAGCAGGACGGACTCCTCGCCCTCCCGGAGGGCCGCGCCGCTCTCGATGACAGGATCTGCGGGAAAGGCTGAGACAGGGGACAGAAATCACAGTCATAAGCAAGACAGCTTGAGATTTCCAATGGGTGTGATGTCTGCATTCTACTTTTCCCCTTTCAAAAACTCAATAACACTGTTGTTACACATCGTTTTAACATAACAAATTTTATGTGCCATAGTGCTTTAGCTGCACAAAGCTGTTGCATAACTTTTGTCTGGAACGGTTGCACTGTCACATGTTTTGAAAAGCTAAGCAAAGTTTTGTCCAGGGAATAGGGAGTGTTGCCAACTCCAGTCAGGAGGAAGTCCTCTTAATTTATCTTCCAGGCAATTTTTGAAGTGCGAGGCAAAGAACGCCAGAGAAAAGACTCTTAGAGGGCAGCTGCTGCTATATGGCCTGTGATCACTGCAATACACACGCTGTCCCTCCACTTCAGAAGGGTACAGAATTCTTCGGTGACCTCAGAGTGTTTGCACTCCCTAAATCTGTCACATGTCGTGGGGGTGGAAGCCGCATCATTAAGTGATCTATTCAGCTCTGAGTTCATATGCAGTAAAGAGGAAGCGTGTTATCTGGCGCTCCTCTGTAAAGGTCGTGCTGGCAGACGCTCGCACTGACATCCACGCTTCCTCACCCCAAGCCTGCCTTCCTGAAATAATTCAAAGCTAACAATACACAAGAGCACAAAGCCACGGTGAAGCCGGTCATCTGGGCTACCGACTAAACTTTACCCAAACTACAACAAACGACAGAAAAATTTGTGAATTATGGGATAGTTATATACTGCCCGGGATCATTTCTCTTGTTAGCTGATATACTACAGCTAGTTATCTATTCCTAGCAAATGCTCCTGTCATATTTCCACTTGGTAAAGGAAATCTCGTTTTATGTATATACTTACAGAACACCTTTATTTCGGTGTGCTTGACTTTGCGGACCGAACCACACTTGACTTCGCAGGTGTAGGCTCTCTCATCGCCCAGTTCTACCGGGCTGAAGAAGAGCTTTGAGGTGGAGCCCTGGGTCTCAGCATGGTTGTGGACGGGCCCATCAAGGAGGGTCTTCCAGAAGAAGGCCGGGTTGGAGCAGTCTGTGGCACTGCAGGCCAAGACCAGGCTGGATCCCCTCTCTGCTGTGATCATACCCTCTCCTGGCTTAATCACCACCTCAAGTGGATGCACTGAAAGAGCAAAGGGAAAAGACCAGTTAGAACACACAAGTTATTATCACTATTATTGCAATGTTCTTAATTTCTGGTTCTCTGTGATGATTGCAGAGAGAGCGCCGTGTTCTGTTAGAGCTCTTAAAACTTCCTCTTCTCCACTTACCCCCGGCAAAGTGTGTGAAACACAAGCTCACAATAATTAAAGCTGTAATCAACATTACAGTGCTTCTAGAAGCCTGGAGCGCGAGAGCTAAATTATCGACGTGTTAGGCACTTCAGAGCATCAGCCTGTGTGCCACTCGACTCAGACTCTTTTATACAGTGAAGTGGGCACTGTGATTTCCACACAGCTCTGCCAGTATGTCCCCTGGGGGACCTGGGGTTTCTTCTTCACAAAATCAAATTCCCCTTTTCTTACTGCTGCCTTGGGTGTTGGTTCTCAGCTTACCCCGACCAGTGTTCATAAACAGTCATGAGAGGACACAAAAAATTATGTCGTATTTTAGCACAATGTGAAAAATTATCATTCTCACCTGCAACCGAGACCTGGGCGCTGGCTCTCTGGCTCCCATACTCGTTGACAGCCTCACACTCATACAGGCCGGAGTCAGCCAGCTGGATGGAGGGCAGGGTGATGGAGGTGGAGGAGTTGGAGCTGGACTGCAGCTCTGTCCTCTGGTCCTCAGACACTCTGCGCAGGGCCACGCGGCCTGCTGGCACCATATCAGAGTGGCAAGAAATGGTCACGTTGTCCCCTTCCTTGAGCCCACTGGTGGGGCTCACTACAATGGTCGTGTCCCTGGGTGGAGCTGCCAGAGAAAAAATTGGAATTCATTAATCAAGACCACAAAAAGAGAAAGAGATGTTTTAGTAACTGTGTCTATGTTTCACATTACTCATTATTTTGAATTATATATAATTGAAAATTACATACAAACACACAAATTATATGGGCTCGCAGTCTATGGAGCAACAACAAACAATGTACTTCCCCATCATCACATGATCAGTCTAACAGCAAGCTCATCAAACATACAAGGCCAGGAAGGAACTCAGTTGTTAAAGTTATCATCACTAACCTTGGACAATGACATTGACTGTGGCTGAAAGGTCTCCCAGCACGTTCCTTGTCTGGCACTCATACTCGCCGCTGTGGAACGTTGTAGCATTATGAATGACGAGGGTCTTGTTGTAACCAACCGCCTCAGACTGTCCTTGTTTCCTCCACAAGGTCACTGGTCGTGGATTTCCTTCTGCGCTACACGTCAGCTGGAAACTCGTTCCCATTTTCACAGTGACTGCCTCTGATATTTTAATATCTCTGGGTGCATCTGCAGAAGTGACAGCAAAAATTATGATTTGCTTTCACAGATTTTAATCCGGATAAAAACAGGTAGGCAGAGTAACACTACTTAATACAACCACTTCTTACTATTCATGCAGAGTGCATTAGCATACATCAAGTGGACTTTCAAAGAATGCACAATAACTATAATAGCGTGTAATAACTTACACTGCACGTTGAGGGAAGCAAGAGTTTCTTTTATCTTCTGGTCCTCGGGCACTCCTTCAAAACTATGACTGGCTCTACAAGTAATGGTCTTGCCATTATCCTCTGATGTTGGTGTGAAAGTGTATCTGGAAGAAACAGTTGAAATGTCCACTCTCCCCTCGTCTGTGTGAACAACCGTGTTCCCCTGTAGCCACTCAATCTCCAGGTACTCCGAAGGGTAGACGTCAGGCACCTTGCATGTAAGAACATTTTCTTGACCCACTAGCATGTGATCATTCCCAGATATGACAGGATCACTTGGGAAAGCTGAAATGATAAATATTCGATATTTTACAGCTATGAAAAATAAAAATAATTTTATATATTCTACAAAAAAAACCACGCCACATGTCTGTTACAGACATTTATGCGCAGGTTGGAAAACTGCTTGTGTATACTTAGCAATTATCTAAAACGGTTCATGATTATTTTTTCTTGCATCAGATCCGAGGATATTTGGCTCGTCCTAATGCATTTTTAAATGAGCATAGCGTCAAAAGTTTTAAGTAAATGAAAATAAAAGCAGAGAGAACTCACAGTACACGCGCACGGAGGTATGCTGTGATTTCAGTTCACTCCCGCAGCGGACTTTGCACACAACCAAGTTCTCATGCGCTCTAGTTACACGGTCGAAGGTGAGGAGCGATTGCGAGCCCACTGTCTGAATCTTCCCCATCAGAGGCTTGTCTTCTAAAGAGGTCCACACAAAGGTAGGGTCTTCGGAGCAGCCCTTTACGCTACAGCTCAGCGTCTGGCTATCGCCAGCTCTGAACACCGGATCCCGTGGCATCAGTTCCACATTAAGCGACAGCGCTGATTAAAGAAAGGAGTGTTTAAGTTACTTTACAGACGTTAAGCTGCTTTTTAATACGTACACGTATGAGCACATAAAGTTTCTATTTTATATTGTGGATAGATTTTGTGAAACGTTTTCAGATTCTTTGCCAAAAGTATTGTAATTGTATGATTTGCACCTGACCAATATGCAAAAATCCAAAAACCATGCAAAATACAGTAAGTTTAATAAATAAATAAGATAAATAAGCAGATAAATGCCATAAAGTAAAATACTATACCGTAAGCTAAAAATATTTAATTTAAGAGAGTATTTCATAATAATAATAATAATAATAATAATAACAGCATTTTATTCCGTACCGCTAACAATTAAAGCATGACTTACCTGCCACTGGTAGCAACAAAACCATTACCATAGTGAACGCCATTGTTTAAAAGTTAACTATGAAATACTTTGGAAAATTATCGATGGTAAATTTATTAAAATGTAAAAAGATGAGTCTCTGCCTCTGTCAGCCAGATGGTCTTCAGTGTAATGCTGGGGCCCAAACTGTGGTAAAGGATTTATAGCTTGGATGTGAGGGGGTTCCAATGGGACAGAAAAAATGCCCTCATTGAAAATACCAAATACGTCACGCATGAATTCCCCTACTCCCGGCCCCCGGGAAAAGTTTGTCTTAACGACTTATGCGTGAGGATCTCTGTGTGAGCGATAGTGAGAAAATTGCGCCCTCTTCAGTAACAGTTTTCGCAAACTGACACAGACTAATTATGAACACGCGTTCCAACGACAATACGTGTTGCTTCACAAACGCTCAACAGCTGTCCTCATTAACTAAAGAACAGACATCTGAATAAACATGTGAACGACTCCGAGGATACTCTTTAATCCATGACAGGACACAGTTGAAAGTTCCTGACAATATGACGCTCTGTTGAAAGGGTTTTGGGGGAAAAAAAGGCTGTAAAACTCAAACCGTTTAATGCCGTAGGTTTGTAGAGGGCGATAGGCCACATCAGAGGAGTCTGCATACATATCCTTCGGCCACATGATTCAGATGCATAATCCAATAGGGCAGACCAATTTTGTCATTACAAAAAATAAAAATAAATACAATAAATCAAGGTGGGCTGTTGGGTCCTTAAACTTTGCACACATGTGCCTCATACAATAACACACATTTTAAAATTTACACATAAGAGAAAATAACATCAAAGCTTTTACTGATTTGCGCAGAATTTGGTGCACGTACATGTTTGCACATCATGTTTACATCTGTAAAACCATGGCTGCTACACTTTGTAAGTCAACCAATCAATTTGAAGCATTTATTATATTGTGGAATTATGAGTAAACCATGTCTTAATTTGACAAAACATGACAAATTTGTTGTCTCCATACCAAATGTTATGGCAAGTACACACACAGTACAGATTCAATATTGGATTTCAGAATTATTTATTTACAGTTACCTTTTGTAAAATAAGCATTCCACACATGTAGGCTACATCATGCCATTTGTGAGAGACAGGCAACTCATGACACCTGTAACACTAGTAATGCCTGCAAATGACAATTTTAACAGAAACTTATGGCACGCAAACCTTTGATGCAGTAGATACAACTTTCCTTGCATTTGAAGTATGAGGTTTGCGATTGATACGGTTCTAGTAGTACTTATGGCTTGGAGTCCAATGAAGGGCTCACAATAGGCCATGGGCTGAGATTGTTGGCCATCCATCTGGACATCATTAACATCATTAATTTCAGCAGAAAGATTTTCACTATGACCAACAGGGAAAAATAAGATGAAGTTTAGGCATCAGGTGTTTTGTTTTTTTACACACATGAAGGGTCAGCCATTACTCAGCGTTGTATACATCCCTCCTCAGAGGGTAGTGGGGCCAAGTCTGTGAAGACATGGCTGTTGCACACACTGTACCACCTCGGTTAGGATGAGCCGCATGCATGGTGAGAGAGGGCACCTGCGTGTGTCAGATGGAAATGCCTCCAGTGTGCGGCAGTGGGAGAGTCTCCATCCCACTCAGCCTTACACAACACAATAACACAGAGCCTGCCGGGGCAGACTGATACAGCAGAAGCTCAGGGCACAATCCTGTGAAGAAGCTATACCGAGAACTCCGTTTGTAGAAACCATGTGGGAGAGGGGAGTCCTAACTGCTTCAAATCAATGCTGAACTACAAGCCCTTGACGGGACAACCACAAACGATTAGTCTTTCCTTCCTCCACCTCTAGAGCACCCTAAACACCCAAACTGCAAGACAGACATTTTGTTACTCTTTGCTCCTCCTTCATTCCAACACTGCGGCTGTTCTCTGCTCATCGCGGTCATGCTGGAATAACTGAATAAACCTGACGTGTTTCACACCAGAAGATGTTTAAAGAGCCCCGGTGTGGAATATCAATCAGCTTCCACAGAGGGAGATCATATGAGATGGGATGAGGGCCCTCCACAGTGGGTTGAAAGATTACCTCAGATTATTCCAGATAACAGCTTGGTGAAGAGGGCGTGAGTGCCACTGGAGAGGTAAAAACCTGCACATTATTTTCAGAGCGCATTGTGGCTCAACATCAAAGATCAGCACAACACTTTCTTTTGATGAGCTGACCCACATACCGCCGCAATCTGGAACTGGGAACCAACGGAGAATTCACTCTGTATTCTGAATCTCTGCAGGGGCTGGATTCCAGACTGCAGTATGCTTATTCCAGTATAAAAATGTGCGCAATGCAATATGGATCAGCTGTTATGTCACCATGTCACCTTTAGATATTTTAAAGGAAATATTCAGTGCAGCATCAGATATTCAGTGCAGCATCAGAGGCCTGGGCGTTCTTATCAAGCCACTCCACCTACGTGCTTGTCCAGGGTCCAGTATCATTGCCTTTTGGCTGCTGCCACTACCTCTTGGCTTTGGCTGGCCCTGATATTTTAAACACAGGATAGATTGAAAGACAGGAAATAAAGTAAACAGGAGAGAGAAAAGGCTGGGGTGCTCTCCAGGACAAGCTGAAGAAACCGCTATCAGGGTCAAGCCACTTCTCTGACCCACAGCTGCACCTAGAGCTTCACTCACCACAAACCACTTGCCAACAACTCCCTCTGTCTGGTCTGAAAGATGTATCAGCACTATGGGCCATTAAGTCCTTTGTCTAATTATGTATTATCTAGCAAAATACTGTTAATGAAACATGTTAAGAATGTAGAAAATGACTGTATTTGTGTATGACCGCTGGAGTGGTTCACTGAAGTAAAAATTTGCCACATTCCTGCTGTTGGTTGAGATGCCATTTGGCACAGTGAAGTAGACAGGAATAACAATTAAACCTAGAATACAATCCAAAACAATCTCTCACTCACTCTCTGTCTGCAAGCGAGACCTTAGATTTAGAATAACCTGAGATTTAGAAATTCCTTTGACTTACATGACTCGTCAGTAAGCCCATTACCTGAAACCATATGTTTTAGAAGAAACGGCTTGGTTGCGTCATGGTTTGCGTTTTGAAAGCAAAACGGAAGCCAACAGGGACTGGTGGCGAGAGGTGATTTCAATCTCCCTTTCTCCTGGCCATGTTCCAACAGAGGACAATTTGGTACTGAAACAGATTGTTGTTCAGGCTTTTAAATGGATTTTTGGAATTTTCCATAGAAGGATTGTTTACACAATATTTCCCAGTACAATAAATCTATAAACCAGCCATTTACTGAAAGAGTCAGATAAGATTTTCTATCATTCATATGTTTGTTTTCATTGATTTTAGATACGTTGAAAAATAACCCATGGCCACTATGAAACATGGTGTTTTTATGTTTTGGGGTTGTTTGGCATAAATGGGTCATGGAGCCCATGGTAAGACAGAGGGAGTAATAAACTATAACATGTACTAAAACTACCCTCTTCCAGGAATCTGAAATCTAGATTGTTACATTCCATGTAAGTATTGTATTGGCAGGTGTGCTCCGATGTTTGTTCTGTCTGTCTCAGAGAATACACATCCAAATGTCTAATGAAATAGCTAACTTAGCACAAGTCAATGCTCTCAGCTGATCATTTCAAACAGACCAGAATGCAACTCAAAAAGCAGTTCACACAAGAGGGAACCAAAGAATCTGATGAACGCAGGGTAATTCTTCCAAAATGAATGTATTGTAATCCCCACTCCGATGAGGCAGAACCTCATAAAACTCCACAGGAAGTAATCCATGCCAGAGGAGGATTTACAAAATGCCAACTACAGGGGGGTGAATAAATGTGACCCTCAAGCTTTCTAGAATGATATGTATCATTTGAAAACAAAATGACTTTGCTCTGTTCAGTGATATTAAGTATAAAAGTATATTTTCATTAAACAGAAAACCGAATATTTATTTTTTCCTTTAAAGCATTTTTTGTGTTCCTTATTAATCTGAGGAATGGAAAAAGTATGGAGGGCACTGTATATCCACTTGTACCATGTATAAAATTACTTCAAATATGAAATTCTCTGGAGATTAAATATTTGGGATTGTGCCCAAGTCGCTCTCTCTTTGGCTTCCCTTCCAAAACTTAAGACATGATTGCCTAAACTTCCTGGAACTCTCCAAACCCTTGATAACGGCTGATCTTATATGTCATATCTCTTTGTATATCTAGAATAAAACTTTTAGTTTTAGTTTAGTACTTCCTGTAATTTCAAAACTTTGCCCCTCCTTTCCTCCCTCTCTTGCTCTGAAATGATAGACCCATTATGAAGATTCATTTGCAAATCTGAAATATAACAGTAAATCAGAGTAGTGGCCTGTGTTCACAATCATGTAGAAGACACCATGTATGAACCTTACCAGCTATTCTCACTGTATGGTGTGTCTTTAAATCTAAAGAAAGTGTATGGGTCCCAGTGAGGGACAGAAATCACGTTAGTTTGGTTTTCTGCAACAGGTGAGCTCCTCCAGAACTGCTCTCCTATGACTTCAAGATTTGTTTGTTTTCAATCCATATTGGAACAGAAATCTTATTTGAATCCACACTGCAAACCACCCTGTTCTTCAATTTTAGACTACTCGCTCTCCTTGGAGTATGTTTCTATTTTCAGGTAGCATGATTGTTGAGGAAAGGGTGTTCATTCTGAGATAGCAGATATCATCGGTATAGACATACAAGGTTATTTTCAGCTCATACAGTGGAATATTTGGGGCATATGGGGCCCAAACGGCTGAAACTGAAAATGTGTCTGTATGTCAAGATGATGACCTAACTGTAAAGAGATACCTGCTCTTTATCATTTCTCTTTCCAGTGAGTACAATAGAACGTAAAATTAATCAAATAAAATTCCATGCTTATAATGTGTTACTTATAATGGTTTACTGTGCTCAGAAGAACGCACATGACACATGACACATGACAACTTTCCCCAACATAGATATTTTTTGGAGAATAAGCTGCATCGATGCAACATCAAGTTAAGAGTTTGAATTTTATACCCTTAGAGCTATCCAGATAGCTCAGATATCCCACAGTCACATCTGCTTCATCCATAGCATATACCTAGGTATATGCATCATGACTTCCCTTCTGAATCATCTTCGCTAATCAACTACTTACTGGCAGTTATGAAAAATCACACATTTACACCAAGTATTTGCTAAGATGACACCCAAAGCCAGGGCGAGTCACACAGCTCACATATTTACACATTATGCATTTGTACACGCTGAATAATTACTAGAGCACGTCAGGTTAAGCACCAAGCAACAACATCAGCGCTCCACCCAGGAATCGATCCTGTGACCTATGAAGCAATACAAGCGGTTGGTAAATTTTGTGGGACTCTTGTGGGTATTGTTTAAGCAAAAGCATTCAGAATTGACACTTATACATATTTCATTTGACTGAAAAAGAATTGTCTAATATTTCCATAAATGTACACCAGAACAGTATTTGCAACTGTCATTTAAAAGTGGTATAACTACGAGGCCAGTCTTCTGATATTTCTCGGATAACAAAGATGAGAAACGGGGACTAACAGCAATGAATACAATGACTATGTACAATGGTCTCACAGTCAAACTTGCATTTTAATAATGAACACATCTTCATGAATATAAATACATCCCTTTGTTCCCTCTGCTACTTTAATAAATGCATTTTGCCTTTCATGATGAGTCTGCGCTGTGATGACCCACTTCAGTTCTTAGGACTGCGACAGAGGCACTCCATTGTCACTTCAAGTGCAGTAGAAAACGTGACATCCTGTTTCATTGATTGTCAATCATGACAATATGTCTAAGAGCATCTGAGTAGTGACACATGTTTAATACATTACAGTTTCCACTCAACGGCTAAGATGTGAATATTGAAACAGCAATTAACATAACAATGAATGAAAAAAAAGTAAATATTTTTCATTTTGGCATAATGAGACCTAAATACGGCAACAGAATAGGAAATTACCTGTGGTTCGCTTTGCTTTGACTACACACTGAAAATAGAATAGAGGAAGTTGGAGAAACGATCTGAATTCATCATTCAAGTGGATCGTCCCTTGAGCCACACTGCCACCAGGAAGCCAGCAGCTGCCCCTATGATGACACCGCACAGCACACTCCCCATCACCGCTCCTATCAGCTGGCCTGTCCCGCTCTCCGTGGGCTCTGTAGCGAGAAACAGAGGGAATCAACTCTGGCAGCAGACGCAGATCAAGGGTGAAGCCAGTGCTCCAGCTTTTTCAACGCTTTGGCTCCACTTAAAACCTGAATGTAGCAAATCATCCTAGGGGGTATTCCTAGCACAGTTCCTAATGAGAGAATCTCCAGCAATTTAGGATGAACAATGATTGGATTTTATCACCTTGCAGTATGGCATTGAAGTAGGCCCTTTCTGTTCTTCCACTAATGTGGGTCACTTCACATTCGTAAATCCCCTCGTGGGCCTTCTGGAAGTTCTTGATGGTCAAACTGCTGTTAGCCATGTTGGCGTCTTCTGGCAGAGTCGCGGCTGGGATCTTCCTCCAGGTGTAATGCTTGGCCTCAGGGTAGATGTCAGTCACACAGATGAGATTTATCAGCCTTCCCTGGTGAATGAGCTTATTTGGGAGGACCGTGATGGACGTGTTCATAGGCCCATCTGTGTGACATGATGAGATATTGTGAGGCACAAAAGACAAGATACTCTATGCATGACTGGATCTAGAATTAGACGATGGGCATAGAATCTAGAATTACATTCTATGGCCATGTTTGTGACCTTTCGTAAACTGAAACGAAGGCCTAGCCTAAACCCAGCCTGAAATCAACTCCAATCATTCCAATGCAATACAGAAAACATCAATTTTTTTCTTAAACTGCCTGTGTTAAAATTGTTTTTTATTTGAAAGACAAAACTCACAGTGGACTTCCAGGGATACGTTTTCCCTTGCTTCTGCAACAGCATTTAAACTTATACACTCATAGTTTCCTCGGTCAGCACGGTGGAGAACACCGCTCACGCTTCCATTGGGATGTCTGCGCAGATCACTTGGCCAGGGCTGACCTGGCCTTTTCCACTCAGTAGTTGGTAGTGGGCGACCATCACTAGTGCAGCTCATGTGAACCTCGTGTCCTTCATAAACAAACGAGGGCCCTGTGACAAAAAGTCTGGGTGCATCTGTGAACACAAAGATAAATATGTGACAGTTATCTCAAATGCCTGTTATCAACCACAGGAGACTGAGCCATTGTGTGACTCTTAATGTTCAGACAAAAGGAACTCTGAAATATGACTAGATGCCATGTGTTTTGTGATGAATTGCCAACGAACATTTAACATGAATAAAACGTACTGCATCAATATTGTAAAAAAATACCTGTTCAACAACCTCAAATCCATTCATAAAAAACCTTTAGTAACCCAAGCCATTTAAAAAGGTAAATTTGATATGCTGGATGGGTTCACTTCAGCCAAATGGTTTTTGATAGGTCCAAAACTGAAGTAGTAATGGTGAAATATATACCCCATGATGATGGATTTTTGGATTGCCCAGCAAATGCATTCTAATGCAAAAACATTATGATATTATTATGTGTTATTAACAGTTGTACTAATACCTGGAAGAATTAAACAACAGAAAGTTACTTCATTGTGCCACAGTATGTATGAGTCGGGTGGTGGAACAGTACTTACAGTATACTGTCAGAGTTTGGGACTTTTCTTTAACGACATCATAGTCTGTTAAATTAACAGCACAGGTGAGAATTTTCCCATGATCCATCCTTTCTGGGGTCCACATCAGTGTAGAAATGGCTTCAATATTATCCTTCATGTATTTAGTATCATTCTTCACTAGTTTACCTCCAATGTACCAATTTATGTCCATGTTACTAATGTGATGGCTTTTGTTTGTGCTGCATGTAACAGGGAACGTTTCACCCTCCTTCAAAATGCTTGGCATCGTCAGAACTGGTCCATCAAAAGCTGTTGTCATTTAAAAGGAAGAGATAGGTGTAATTAGGAGTAATTTGTCATACTCATTCAAAAGACAAATTATTGTTTTTGTTTGTTTTGTCTTGTTTTGTTACAGTGACCAAAGTGGAAGGATTACAGTTATAGAATGTACAGTGCGTTTTTGTAGCAATACAATAAAAAAAATAATAAAAATCCATCAGCACTCCTCTTTCAGAATACTTTGTGGAATATGTGCATGAGTATTAATATTGTTGAACTGTAAAGATAGTTGGTGACCTCCACTGATAAACCTCAAAGGGTAATTTCCAATGAGTGTTTTTGGGTACACATCTGAAAACACATCTGGTACTCACAGAAAACCTTCATCTTCACATTTTTCGATGTTTCTTCCCCATCACATGTAACAGCGCAAGTGTATAGGTCAGCATCTGCATAAGTTACACTGGGAAAGGAAAGAGTTGCTTTCTTTGCGAACGTTGTCTTATCAAAATCTTGCGTCACAGGCTTTCTCCATTCGTATTCGATAGTTTTGCAATTCTTCCCGGTTAGACTGCAGGTGAATTGAAACGAGGTACCTTGGATCACATTAACTACATTTCTGTCTGGTGAAATAATGACTTTTGCAACTTGTTGATCAACTTCGGGGGAGACAGCTGCAGAAAAAAAAATGTACAAATACAGAAAAGCAAAACAAACAGACAGGTCTTATGCACGACTAACGGGTGAGAATGCAAAGTGGGTCAAGGCAATTAGGCTACATACTGAAGAATTCAAGTTAATCAAATATCGATAAAAAAAAAATCAAATTTGTTGGAACTCTCACTGATATGCAAAGTAAATCTCTTGACTGCATGCACAGTTTATGTTTTTTTTTTTTTTTTTTTTTGGAAACAATATTCACCTGAAATCTGAAGGGAGATGCAGAGAACAATCTTTATAACGGTCATCTTCATGTTCTTCTTAAAGGTTTTCATAACGGTTTTCACTTTCAGATGTCGCTGTATGCCTGTACATAGCAGTTATGCTGGTTCTCACTGAGTTCTCACTGATTTGCGCTGGAGATTCCCAGCATCTGAACGCCCTTCCTGTTATTATTTCTTTTACGTAATGGCAAACGTTTCAGTAGAAAGAACTGGGGGCAATGAGTCTTCAGCCAAGCATTTGGATGCCATGGTTTTCAAATGTGCATTTCTGTACACTCAACAAAGGAAAATGTTTGGGGAAAAGAACAATATCACAGCTGTTACATTCATGAGGAATTAAAAGGGAAGATAATCTACAAGGATTAAGTGATAAGCGAGACAAAAATAAAAACAAATGAGGAAAAAAAAAAACAAATAGAGATATAAACATTGTTCAAGGGGATTGTACAAATGTGACATACTGAAAAAAATAGTACTAATGTACATGAAAACATTCAAGAACCTAAAAAGAACATATTTTGTCCGAATCTTTGCCATATAGCGGCCTCTTTTGTTTTCACACACAGTAATGAATGTAGAAGAAGCAGTCCACATGTACTTTAGAGGAGCATCCAGCGCTATTCCTCCAGCACACTGGCCTCCATCTTCATTTTCCACCTGTGCCCTTAAAGCAGCAATAATTCAATTTAACTGAACAATCGTACACGACTCCGCTCGGATCTAAGCCAGCTGTGGAAAAACAGGAGTGAAAACCTGCAGGATAGCGGCCCTAAAGGACCAGGATGCAGGACCCTAGGGAGTTCTGAGCAGATAATGGCAAACACCATGCGCATCAATGCAACAGGAAAACTATGCCGCAAATAATCATGTGTTACGCGTAATTTCAAGTCAACCTTCAAGCTTAACCCTTCATCTCTGTTTTGTTACAATGATTTCAAAACTTTTTTATTTTTGCTTGAATACCTTGTTTGCATTTTGACATTTTTGTCAGTTTGTACATAATGAACATGTCAAAACCTCAGGCATTGCTGTTAGTCTAATCAACATCTACTGACATATTATGACAGTTTCTTCGAATCACGTGTTGAATTAGTTAATTGATAGCCGAAGCATAACAGTGGTTCAGCTCATTTCTCCCAGAAACGCTCTTCTGCTGTTTTGTCTCGGTAAGAGGTGAGAGATCGTGTTGATCATGACCGGCTCGACGCCCACCGTCGACCCTCTCCAAAACTCTCCTCTTACCACGGATCTGAAAGACCTCCTAAACTCTTCGTTCTTCCAAGTGTAGAGAAACGGGTTGAGAACGAAGAGGGCACAGAAAACCATCCACGAAGCTGTCCGAACTGCCATGGGCAATTTTACTAAAAGACCAACAAACAAAACCCAGAGCAGCGGTTCGGTGGTGATGAGAAAGATGCAGCACACTGCCAAGACGTAAAACCCTAAACGCTTGTCCTTCCTAGGGAAGGAGTAGGGGAGATTGTTCACGATTTGGAAATTTAATATGCTAACTCTCTTCACGCTGATCTGCACTCTGCGAAATATTTTGAAATAACAGTATAGGACAACCACAGTCTGAGCAAAAATGGTCAAAGCTAAGGTACCAGCTGCAAAAGGGTTGGACAATACAGATTTTTTCCTGGTGAAGAAAGATGTTGCAACCTGTAGATATGAGCATCGTTCCTTTGGGTACGGAGACGACGTGAGCCAAGGCAACAGACAAGCGAGCGATAGAAGCCACGAAGCAGTGATCATCCATTCGGTGTGTCTTTTCTGGTAGAGTGACAGGTAGGTTGCAGGTACTTTAGTAATTAAGACGTACCTGTTGACAGCAATGAGAGAGTGGGAGAAAAGAGAGACAGTGATTCCAAGAAAAAGGACAGATTCTTTAAAAGCATGGTACCCATCTCCGAAAGGGGTTCCGGTGGAGATGAACACCGCCTCGTGAGGCATCCAAAATGTGCACACCAAGAGGTCAGCAACGCAACCGTTCACAATGAATGCGTTGCTGGCGGTCCTTAGTTTCTTAAAAGAAACGACCAGATAAATTACCAAAAGGTTCAGCGCTGTCCCGAAAACGCACATCAAGGTGTAGGTTGTAGCGAGGGAAATTCTAATGCTGCGTCCCACCTCGCAGCTGGTTAAAGGCGCGGAATCGTTTCGCATGCTCAAGGATGTTCAAGGCATAGAAGAAACTTAAGTTTTAAAAAATCTGTTTGTTTCCATCATTACTGGAGACGTTAATAACGCAGGTACATCTCCGTCGTTCAGTATGCTTACGATGATGTAGCAGTGATGAAGACATACACTAGCTCCGCAAAGGCGTTGCGCTTGTCGACGAGTCGAGTCAGTGAGATAACAGCAGGTCTGAAATACCTTCCCAAAGCTCCTATATGGTCAGATAATCATGAATAATTCAGAGTAGAATAGAACCAGCAGGTTTCATCAACTGCGCTTTTTTAGGAGTACTAAAATATGTATTTTCCCATCCGTAAAATTAAAACACCGCATACTATTGCCACGTCGTGATCATTATTAGCTACATGCGTAAAGAAAGAAAGCAAATAAACATGAAGGGTACGTTAGCTACGCGGTGTAGCGAACCACACGCCACAGCCGCATCCCGTGGAGATAAGACCATGTGACGCTTTTGTCTCTCGCGTGCGAGAAGCGTGCATCCAGAAAACGAGTGGTACTGTGTTATTCTCCACTTACACAAAAAGACACCTATCGTTTCCGGACCACGTCCCCTCATTTTTAAAACAAGTACATTTTGCACGACAAGGATGACTCTTATGGACCCTGATTTAACTTGGCTCTACTAAAAGTATATTAATATATAGGCTATATCTATATTGTTATATAACATACATGGTTTCACATGGTTGATTTACTTGTACAACAGTAAAGTAAAATTCCATAGACTACAATATACCAGAGACTACTTTCTCACCATCATATTTCATCAAAACCTTTAGCTCTGTCATTTACTTTATACAATTAACATTAAAACGTGTGACGTGTACACTACGTTTAAACAACAAAACGCTCTTAAAGTCGTTTGGTTTTAGAACATGACAGAGACCTGTGCTAAAAGATATGAGTTTAAAGTCCATTAATCAAAGTTGTCAAAGGCAGTATTCAATTACTGAATGTGTCTGTGCATCACCGAGTTTTGTTCAAACAGATTTTGGAGATTAAGCATATAGACAGAGCGTTAGAAAGCAAACATGTCCTTATTCATTATCTTTGTAACCGCAGATGCTAAGAGGAATATTTCTGGGACAAAGAAGAGGAAAAAATAGAAACATCTCACTGGCACGGAAAAAAAAAACTCTCATAGGAAAAGACTGAAAATCCCAGACACACTTTCCTCTCTCTGCATGCCCTGCTAAACGCTAGCTTGGCACGTTTCTTACCTGTGGTGCTCCTCTTTACAGCATGTGGTGAAGCATTCTCATTGGCTACAGATGGGTACTATATTTTGACAATGACACCCCTCCATTACTCGTGTTTGATTTTAACTGTATTGATGTCTTTGCTTTTTCTGTGTACTGAAACTGTTCCAGTGTTCTTCAAAGACTGCGGCTCAGTTATTCTGAAACACCTTTTCAAACGTGTCCAGTTCTGCAGCCTCCCAGCTACTTACGATGTCCATCCAGTTTTACTAGTTCTTCCAGGAGTAGCTAAAGTTGTGCTCCAAATTATCAAAAAAAAAAAGAACAAAGTGAAATTTACAACCAGTTCACAGAAGGTGAACTGTGTGCAGACTCAGTGACCCTTCTAATATGAATGAATAATTTTAATATGCATTACATGTCTGCGGTCAGCACATTTACATTCTTTGAGCATTAGTAAATCAGCACACCACCAGCTGTGAAACGATGTCAATAACGATGTCAAACAACCAAGGCACGGTAAAGACCCATGAAATGTGTCTCAAAGATGAATCAAGAAAATAGCGCTAGTTAGTTACTCAAATATATAATTTATTTACACGAAATTTTAGTTCGCCAGCTAACTCGCTCTTTAAAGTCGCTTTCAAAGAAAATACTACATGCTAAAGTGAAGGTGTCTGTACTGTCCAATTTGCTGGCAAAGGAAGCACTGCTTTGCGGGGAACTCGCACCCTGTCATGCCCTTTGAGAAGCAAGAGCCACAAGAGACAATCTATTCCAGCATCAAGAAGCCAAAGGAGACAGGAATAAGACAGATGCTGATTGCTTCTAGTTTCATAATTAAGCCTGTCTTCCTTCAGGTAGTGATTCTTTCGGTTTTCAATTCACAGATGCAGCTGAGGTATGCTAATTCATCTACTGACATGGCATGTAGCTACTGCCAAAAATTTGAATGGCAAATCAAAATCAGAAAAAAAAAACATTTAACTGTTGTTCACGTCATAACCTTATGGGTTGCACTGTAGCATAGTGATACAGAGCAGGGCTTTTGGCTGAAAGGTTGCTGGTTCAACTCCCTGCTGGGGCACTGCTGCTGTACCCCTGGGCAAGGTACTTTACCCACTATTGCCTCAGTAAATATCCAGCAGTATAAATGGATAACATGCAACAATTGTAACCATGTAAGTCACTCTGGATAAGAATGTCAGTGACAATAATGTAATAGTGTAATGTCATAACTTAGATCCCCGTTTAGTGTGTTAAACCTCAGTAAGGTCCCTTTCCTTTCTGCCGTTCTGAAGCAAGTGGGGCCGAGTGTGAAGGAAACATAACTGCTGTATGAACCATGTGATAGTGTTTTAATCACAAAGAATCTCAGGATATATGTGGAACCGAACGCTGTTCTAAACATTTAGCTGACTGCTCACAGTGTCACCTCACATCCACCGTTGGCCCTGTCTGAAGCCTGCAGCATTACGCTTCCTACTTTCACTCCAATTATCACCATAAATTAGGTAGGAGGTGTTTGGAGGGCCTTACTTCACAAATGCTCATTTCCTTCTCTCACGGTTATTTCTGGCATGTGTCACATATAAACATCATTATTGAAGTAGCGGGTTTTCTTAAAATTTCGCACATACATACAAACAGACAGGAAAACAAGTCCCTTAGGAATGTTTGCAGCAAGACAGAGATGTTGTCTTGGCGACACCAGAGGTGTTATCTTTATAAATCACGTATCTGTAGGACAATAATGCTAACAAAATACTGCTAATCATCACTGGAATAAACATCATTATGCGCGCAAAGTAAACCCTACCGTAACAGTGGGCCCTTGTTAAAAGCTAACAAGCAAGTGCAGGAGTAAAAAAAAAAAATGCTGTTTTAGCGGCTGTAGCCATGAAGCTACGAAGAACTAATTATAATGAAATGTTACAAGCATTTCAATCGCAGGCAGGATTTGTTTGTTCTTCACCCCTGCCTTTAAGCTGTGCTGCAGTCTGCTAACGCCCACAACTGAATCCTTCTTGTCAAAGGAGCAACAAGGCAGCGCTGCAGAAACAGTGAGACAAGATAAAGCCAGCCAATAAAGCCAGGCAAAGTTGCCTGGAATATGGAATAAAGTGACTAAAAAAAAACCATCTAAAACAATCTACATTCTAAAACATGTTGTTCTATAGCTGGATGCATATTTAAAGTCTAAAAATATTTATGTTAATAAAACTAACTTTAAACAGCAGCCATAAACATGCATTTCGTTAAAATGTTTGTCTTGGAGTCAGAGTTACCGCCTGTTCTTGCCTTAACTTGTTGGAGTAATTAATTCAAGGTACTGGCTCTCTCTTTAACAAACAGTTAAGTGAGGAAGCAACAAGGAGTAAAATAAACAGCATCCGAATTCTCAATTTAACCACAGAGTATTTCAAATTAATTTTTATTTCATTATTTCTGTTGCAATCTGTTTACATTGTGTTTGAAAATATACATACAGTAAATACACTGGTATCTTACTATATGTTTATATATTCTGTATATGCTGTTACGGAGAACAAAATACTGATCTACAGTAATGTGGTAAATTTTCTATACACACCGCTTGAAAAAATATATGCAATGGTATTTTACAGCTATTCTCTGTCTGAGGAGGTAGAATACTTGCATCAATAAGATTCTCCCACTTTATAAACACAGAAAAGCATTACATTGTTTGGAATGTACAGAATGCTATGGGGTGAGACAAACTGACACATAATACAATACCTCTGCAAGTGATGACTGCAAATATTCAGTCCCTAAATCTTTAAAATGAACATTACAAATTGATCACCAAATGTAAAACAA
The DNA here is from genome assembly GCF_013368585.1 of Megalops cyprinoides. NCBI lineage: Eukaryota > Metazoa > Chordata > Actinopteri > Elopiformes > Megalopidae > Megalops > Megalops cyprinoides. The sequence continues at coordinate 46,322,021 of NC_050584.1, forward strand.
GGCAATATTCAGGTACATATTGGTTTAGTGAGAAGTTCTTACAATAAATGAAAAGCCTTGTGCATTTCCAATGGAGGGGGGGGGGGGGGGTCACTGATGGTGGCTGTGGAGGCTGCATAACAGGTGTGACAATATTATGTATTTCATTGTAAACACCTTAAAATTATTATTATTTTTTAAAACAGAGTATTTGTGCCTAAACAGAGACCATTTTGATCATGCTGTAAACATTCCCTCCCGAGAGACATTTTCATCCATAAACATCACCGAAAAGGTTCCCCAGTCCAACCAAGTCTTTTTTATAATCTTCCAGCACTGTTACGACAAACTTGCATTAGCACTGAAGGTGGTCTGAAATTAGTCTTACTTTGCTGTACTTAAATCATAAAGAGACTAAAAAAAGAGAATAAAACCTCCCTGACATAATTGGTCATACATGTGCACCAAAAATACGCTGTCATAATCAAGCCAATAACTATGGACCATGCTACTGCTGTTAGAATAACATTATAAAAAAGGTGTGCTTTAAATCCAGCAGAAAAACATGCAGTCCTTTCACAGACTGTAATTACATTCTGCAGCATCTCATTGTGGGAAGATTAAGTGCTGAAGCGAGTGCAGAACCATTTCCAGAGAAAGGGAGGGGAGGAAGGGAGGGGGGGGGGGGGGGGGGCCATTTAGGGAAGGCTGGTGCATTTTCCAAAAACTGCACCTGTCAGCACCATCCATTTCTGTGCTGGCTGTGGATGAGCGCTTCTCTCACGGTTGGCTGTGTGTGTTTCTAACACGTGGCTGCTTTTAACTGGCTCATTGGGTGTGGGAGACAAATGTGCAAATATTATCAAACAGCATGACAGTATGCTGGAAGATAGATGCGCGTGGGTTTAGACGGTCCTGCCTGTTTCGGCGTATGTGTGCACGTCTGAAGTCACACACCGAGAACGCACTTCCACAGACCGGAGATGGAGCAAGCTATCTGACACATCAGGCAGCTATAATTTCACACAGATATGCCTTTAGAATGTGTTCAGCTGAACTGTAAGGATGCAGAGACCAAAATATACTGACTACTTCCTTGCAGTGTCCTGACAGAGACAGAATGTTTTAATGTGGCACAGGTAATGATAAGGTTGTTGTGCAGCCTAGAAAACACAAAAATGGTGTTGAACAGTATGTGCCACACACTTCTTATTGACAGTGTTAACCCCCTTCTACATCTCCCAGTGATGGAATGGCTGCGCTCGCTTCTTACAGGTGATGGAATCCTCCTCTTTTTTTCCTTCTATAGAGAAAGGGTGTGAGCTGTGCTTTCAGTCACCCCCCCCCCCCCCCCCCCCCCCCCCCCCCCCCCCCCCGCCCCCAGGAAAAATAAGTAAGCTTGTCCACCCAATCCCCCCCACCATCTCCACCCTCCCTCCAGGCAAACAAGAGAACACACCTTCAACACTTTCCAAAAACCCATTTTCATATCCCTTTCAGGAGAACAAGGGAACGCACCCTGCACACTCTCAAAAATCAATTTTCACATTCCCCTTCAAAGCCGGAGCACTGATAGTACTCGACTGATTAGAAACAGGGCTTCGTTAATACATGTCCCACCCCTTGCAGTCTTAACACCTTCATGCACCAAGCAAGATATGTCCAAAGTACACTCAAGAAACAGAGAATTTAAAAAAAAAAAAACCAAGACGGTTCTTGAAACCCAAAAATGCAATTCATATATAAACACATATATATATATATATATATATTTGTTATCCAAGCTTAAAATATATGTTATGTATGTAGATAGTATAAAATCCATATCTAAAAATATCCTCTTCTTTCAGTTAAAAGTATGTGCTTACATTAGATAGAAAATAAGAAATTTACAAAGCAGGACAGCTGAGTTGTGGTAACAGGAGGAGTGCGTACAGAAGCGTGTTACACCTCAACACCCTTCCTGGAGAAGAAGCACGCACAGACACAGCACACATGGCATGCTCATTCACAGCACGCCAGAGGGTGCCTGCAGGCTTTGAAAGGTACCTTTCAATTATCAGCTATCCAAAAGACGGGAAAAAAAAAAAATGCATTTGACTTCCACCCTGAACAATGAGTTCAGTTACGATTAATTAAGACCTGAGGCCGAAAGAAAAAGCACAACCCTTCTGGAAGCCCTCGGAGGGGCTGGAGCTGCCAGTGCCCCCCCATCCGAACAGGGTCTGGAGCGAAAAAGACACCAGCTTGTGGATGAGGGGTTGCCAGCGGTGACCCGTCCAGCTGCAAAGAGAGGGTGTGTGGGGCCCGGCACCTCCTGGTTTTTTCGTTTCCCTTTTTGTAGACGGTTAGAAGCGCTGGGTGCCAGGAGTCCAAAGGGCGGGTGTAGGCGTGGGGGTCAGGGGGTCTCGACGGCCACACCCAGGACGGGGGTTGAGAGGCGGGTCACGGCGGGTTTCGTCTGCAGTGTCACCGCAGCACTGTCCCTTTAGTATTGAACATATTCAGACTGAAGGGACTGCAAGACGAGAGACAAAAGGACAAATAACGTGAATCACAAAAACAACGCATTACAGTGTAGAGCATAAATAAAAACCACGCGCACTGCCAAATCATTCTAAAAAATGCCATATTAAAATGATCTGGGGGAAAGTGCTACCTACATTAGAAGGAAAAACTGAATTTTGAACTTGCATGAATGTCTGGAAAGACAGGCACTACAAGCAGACAGATGCACACGTTGTATATGAATGTAAACAGACACGCATATACATACAGTTTGCTCAACAGTCACTTTTCTGAGAAACATAACGTGGTTTAAATGGAACAGTTTTGGAGGCCTTGTCTTGGAGAAGACAGGTGGGAGTGTATGTGTCTGAAGCACGCAGCTGTGGGGTGGGGTCTGGAAAGGATTTGCAGAATGGGCATGAACAGCTGGGGGGGTAGAGTTTAGGCTTTAACAGGGTGGTACTCCACTACTAAAAGGGAAAGAGAACACTGCAATTTCACCACTGTCTTCCAAACTCCGCACTAACATGCTAACATGTGTGGCAGTGTAGGACAGTGGTAAGGAGCAGGGCTCATAACTGAAAGGTTGCTGGATCAATTTCCCCACCAGTGCACTGCTGTTGTACCCTTGGGTAAGACACAACCCAGAATTGCCTCAGTAAATATCCAGCTGTACAAATGGATAACATGCTAAAACTGTAATATGTGTTAGCCGCTCTGGATAAGAGTGTCTGTTAAATAACAATAATGTAATGTAATACAATGTATGGTACTTTTAACATTATGAACACTGTTGGCGCTAATATCACAACAGTGGTGTAACCTAGCCAGTGCTCATAATGCTCAAGGCCTTTGGGTCATTAATCTGAAGGTGAGGTTGATTTTGGTGCAACCCCGGGGAGAAGGAGCTCCCGCGGGCACTCCGCAGACAGGAGGGGAGGACAGCTGACTGGCTCTCCAATCAGACACACGTCCCATTGGAGGCTAGCTTAAGCTCTGCTCCTGCTTGCTCCTTCCAACACCTACAGTTCAGAGGAATAGGGAGGGAAAAATGATCCTCTACGCTGCTTGGAATTCAGGAGTAAAGGATGAGCAGCTGCTGCGTGTCCCACTTCTTAAATCCCGCGTTGGTACGACATTGCAGATTACAGATGATGTACGTAGCAGAGGCACAGTTATAAACGGAAGACTCGGCTCCAGCACATGGGAATCTCACGGGGGTTCACGCAGGAAGCGGATCATTACACAGTCAATCTTTCCTACACAAGTAACGCGTACGCTTCATCGTTGAGGTATTCCAGACTTGGCATTCGACCAAAACCAACAGACCCCTCCTGGGAAAGTGTTCATCACGCCTCCAGTTCCCCGTGGATGGGACAAAACACCAGAGCTTCACTCGTCTTCTTAGCCAGCCGAAGCTGGTGAACATGTGTCCGGAGAGCTGCAGGGACCGTTGCTCCAACACCTCCGTTTGAAGCTCAGCAGCACAGCGGATTGAGCCGGTCATGTGACCAGCCTCACTGTCGTATCTGCTGTAAGTTCAGCAAGCCTGCAGGAGATCAGGCATGTGTTTTTCAGATCGCACCCGCTGCTCCCCAGGCAGGACCAATCATGTTAGGACACTGTATCCCTGCCCCTCTCTCCAGGGGTACGGTTTAGGCCTGGAGTCCTTGACCGTCCCAGAGGAACAGATCTTGTCACGGCCTCAAATCACTGGTTTTAAAGTACCAACGAAAGCAAAACCACAGTTCTGAAAACAAAACATAAAAAAACACACTGAAAAGGTTTAGATCAATCAATGTTGTAAAAATCCAAAAAAATCTCAAAATCCAAATCTGAAAGTATTTGATAGAATGGCTTCCAAAATTCCTTGGACAAAATAAAAATGGAAAAAAACAAAAAAAAAATCGAAAAAACATAGAGATAAACTCTAACATAATTTATAACACTGGGGAAAAAAAAATAGGGCAATGAAGAGGGAAAAAACGGACTCCGAGAAGCAGGAATTTGAGTCGTGATAGAGAGAGTGGGGCCTCTCTGAGGGTGGACATGGTCTGTCAGCAAAAAGCACTGGCCGCTCTCCCTGTGGCACAGACACATGGAGAAAAAAGAAAAAGATCCCTGTGGTGCTCAAGCCAAACTCCCTCTGACTAACAGCAGCATTGGAAGGTATGTGTTAGTAGCTTTTAGTGTTTAAGCCAGAACCCAGAAAAAAAAATGTTTATTTTTCAATATGGAGGGAAATCAGCGATAAAGAGCGTTCGCCATGCCCAGTTAAGTCCCACCCAACCGTATCGTAAATACTAGCATAAAACATGCCCCAAACTGGACCAATTCCCCAAGTTTATCAGAGACCAGTTTTAATCTCCTGTAGTGATAAAAATCAGTCATTTCCAAGGTAAATGATTCATTTGATTCTCTTTTGCTGACTGCCTGTATTGCATGTGTGCATTTTTTAGCTCTGTAATTCAAATCCTTCACACCGTTTCTCTCGAATATTGCGAAATCATTTCCTCTGTAATATTTTCCAAAGCTCAGTGTTAAGAGTGGGTTGCGGAAGAAATTCCAATGTTCCAAAGTTCCCCTGAACACAATCAATTTGAATCTCCTTCCAAACGCTGTTTGAACCTTCACTGAAAGTATCGAGATACTAATGTAATGGCTGTGATGACCCCGTGTTGCCCAGGCGCAAAGAACTGCAGCAGAGCAGAGGATCAAGGAAGCATCCAGCATTAAAACAAACCAGAACCAGCGGGGTGTTAGAGGCAGCAGAGGTAGCAGCGAGAGAGTATTTGTTTCATCAAAAAATGATGCAAGAATGAAAAATGTATCAAACACATACATGCAAAAAAAAAAAAAAAGAGATCAGATGAAAGATTGGTTCAAAGAGAGGTTCCAAGAGAGGAGGAGGACGAGGTGACGGAGAGAAAGATGCTGCTGTTGGATTGGGGGGGGGGGTGGGGGCGCACACTTACGGGAATGGAGCGGCTGAGGTAGCGTGTGGAGGGGGCGGTCAGCCCGGAGTACAGCGGGGATCTGTAGAGGCCGAACTCGTCCGGCCCCAGCCGTCCCGCGGGGCCGAAGGCGGGGCCTTTGCCGGGGCCGCTGGAGTTGGCGGGGACGGCGGGGACGGCGGTGCCGGCGCCGACGGCGGCGGAAGAGTTATACTGATTGTTGTTGTTGACCTCAAAGTGGAAATTTCGGGCGGGCGCCATGAGCGAGCCGCCATTGGCGTAGCCGTGGCCAAAGCCCGTCCGCACCGGGGGAGAGGAGGAGGAGGAGGAAGAGGACGGGAAGGAGGGGGTGGCCAGCTTGCCTTTCCCCTTCGAGTCATCGTCCACTGCGTACAGGTTGCCTAAAGAGCTGGCTAACCTGGTGTTTATGGAGAAGCTGAATCGGGGACACAAACATTGGGGGGGGGAGGGTCGGCGGTCATAAACAGGCACAGGCAAATGCACAAGACAAAATGACATACAGACCCCCCAGGGCCCACTCAATGGGCTGGACAGAGGGAAGATTAGCTGCAGGGGTGGGGTGGGGCACAGCATATGGGCTGCCCTGCGCTAAGTGTACTATTTACTCAAGGATGAAGGTGAGGGACAAAAGCACCTTAAAACAAAGCACAAAATTGATTGGTAATGTATCTGTGCTCCCAAAAGCACTGACAGGCAAAGGACACCTGCTTCTAAATGTCGGTTTGAATATATCCATTTGCTCTCAATCACATTAAGGAGCAGAACCCCCAGCTGACCCTGTCACCCTGTATGTAACCTCATTACACAAGTGGACAATATTTATACCCTGGGAAGAGACATGCCTGTGTCAGGGACTTATGAGGATTGTTATAAATGTTATTAGAGCATCTCATTTGAATGACCTGGTGAGCCAAGTCTCTAAGCCTCAGATGATGACAAAACAGACACATAAACGGAAAGAATCTGGGAGTTCTCTTGAAGCGGAGCTCTCCATATCCTCAGCTACTGCACTTTTAACACGTCCTCCTCGTGTTTATTTTAAGGCAAAGATGGCAGGCCTTGTCACTGATGTGCTTACACGCACACGCACACGCACACACAAACACACGCAAACACACAGACACACAGCAGCAGCAACACAAGCGTCCTTGCCGGTCCATCTACCTGTTCAGTCTCAGAGCAGGGGGTAGTCACACAGAAATACCACCAGAGGACTGAGGTGGGGCAAGAGGTAGAAAAGAGAGACAAGGGGAGAGAAACAGAGAGAGAAAGCTGGTTAGAAGAGAAACTCAGGGCAGGAGACAAAAGAGGAGGGAGGCAAAGGAGTGGGAGTCACAAAGAAGAGACAGTCACAGATAAGGCAAAGTGAAGGATTCCAAAATGTGGGAAGGGAAAGGGAGAGGAGAGGAGAGGAGGGAAAAGAATGGGAGGAAAATTCAGGGATGGGGGGAAGGAGTGTATACTGGGGAGAGGAGCAGGGAGGGAGGGGGGAGAGAAGGCAAGAGGGACTGAACGGCAAGAAGTGAATGAGGGCTCACCTCTTGAGGTTGGAGGCGGAGGAGGAGGAGCTTCTGCTGATCCTCTTGGCGGTAGCGGAAGCGGAGGGGGGGACTTTGGAAGACTTGAGGGGGGAGATGGAGCCCGGGCCACTCACCGCGGGGTTCATCCTGCTGGGGGACAACCCACAGGAAGTCACAACCAGTAAAGCACACACACACACACACGCATGCACGCACGCACATACACACATGGACGTGCTGTAAAACAGGACCAGCAGATAGGACCACCATTCAGACTGAGATGTGACAGCGCTATGAGCAGCCTATTTCTGACTTTTCATTTCTTAAAACTTTCACCTGATGCATGATAGAAGTTCAGACCAGACTGAGTCAATTGACCCAACCAGTGACAGGGCAGGAATGGCCGCTCTTGGTCAACCATATACCAATGGCTAACCGTGTCGTCATTCCTTGTCTCTTTGCTCCTTGTGGAGCTTAAAGCATTCACAGTTCTCTTCCACCTCTATTTGTCTCTTGCAGCTCTTTGTACCTCTCCCCACCACAATTTGAAGCCCTAATTGTAGAAAACGGAGTGTGCATCTAAAGAATACTCTACCTAACACGCTCCCCAGCCATGAAGGAGTTAAAGACAGCACTCGTGAAATGCACAGTACGTGAGGCCCTTTAAGTCTCGCACAAAAAAACCATATAACAATGGGGGGAAAAGACAAAGAATAAGCGGGGCTTTTAATAGGCGCTGCAGCAGAGCACTTAATAAAAGCAGTCTGAGCGCGCTTGTTTGCACTAATTCAGCGGGCTCTCCAGGCTGAAGGGCCTTTTCTTGAGGAGAGTGACGCATTCATTTCGGCCGGGGCTCTTCATGTGCCCCGTGCCTCTTCGTGCGCCCCCGTGCCTCACCTCTTTAAAAAAAAAAAAAAAAGGAGGGGGGGAGGGGTCGGTGAGTATGAGGAGAGTGCTGCACAACAGGCCACTTCACTTACTGCTCTTTAGAGGAAATTAATTAAGAGCTGCGCATTAGCACACGCACTGAGCTGCATCTGCATCCCGATCTCGCTCGTGCGCACAAAGGGGCCTCCTCCCGGCCCCTCCATCTCCGGGCGCACCCACGTGAATTTGTTTTTCCCTTTTCCTGTGCGTTTGGCTGAAGACTGCGCCGGTCATCGATGGGGACCGCGGTGAAAAGGGTCCTCTGGTTCTGTATACATCCTAGACGCTCTATGAACTGAATGCCCCGCACGCACTGGGGGGCCCCCAGGCACCTGCACGGGGGAGCACGTGGCATATCCAAAGGCACAAAGCAGAAAGAACATAAAAGACAGTACCTGAAGGGCTGGGAGGGAGACCTGGTGTGCATTTTCATGTCTTCTAGCCTGAAAAATAGAGGCAAAGACACTTGGCATCAAAATGGGGTAAAACAGTACTGCAATGTTCCACACTAGGCAAATACAGCCAATGTTTTTTTTTTTTTTTACCAAATATAGTCAATGCTTTGCTTTTTTCACAGTTCAAGCTGAATTTCAATGGCTGTTTTTTCCTTGAGTAAAGATAATGGCTGTGCATGCATGAGGAAAAATCTTGGAACACTTAGCAAAACACCAATTCCCCAAATGACTGCTGGTGTGAAAAACCATGGAAACTGCACCTCAAAGCATCAGTCTACTGAAGTATTAGCTGCCTGAAATGCGGGATACTAGAGGAGAAGATACTCTGCTCTTTTCACCAGACCTGCCCGGGAACAAAACCACCCTTCCTCTGCTCATCTTTAGATTACTTTGACACAGAACCCATCTAGACAAAGACCGTTACCATGCCAACCGATCCGGCACAGACCAGACATTTTCTGCCCTTGTTTTCTTATTATTTCTGTTTTTGTCAGGCTTTGGCACATCAGGACCGTGGTTCACAGACGCCGCAATGTACCCCCATCCACATCATCCTATCAACAGCAGCGCGTGACACTGGAGAACGGGGCTCTGCTGCTCGCCGAGCCCTTTAATCTTTGTTTCTTAAGTGTTGTGGAGTACACCAAAAAAAGCTGTCGGTTACTAAATGAAATGGGGGAACACAAACGGGGGCGAGCCCTTGACACTCGTCTATTCGCTGCGTGGGCTTGGGAGTGCCCGTGCAATTTCCCAGCATACCTGAGGGCTCCGGTGGTGGCAGACCTGGGCTGTCTCCTGCCCTTTAAGGCACGCAGTTTGTCTCCCTGAGTCATGCACATGCCGTTCTCCCCGTAGTCACTCTGTGACAAGGAGACAGGACATGTCAGACACGAGAGTGAAACAGCACTACCGAATATTCGTTAAGCTCGGCCTTAACAGTTAGAGGGTAAGTTGGTATGTTGCAAGTACTGGAAAACCACAAATGTCAAGTCCTGCATAACCGTTCCGCATGACTTCTGCATATCACAATACCCCCCCCCGTGGTTCTTCCCCTACAAATTGATACAAAAACCAAAAGACCAAAAGACCAAAAGAGCAGCTGCAAAGCACTGAAAACAAGGCCGTTCTTGTATATTATCTGGACCTTATCACTTTTATGAATGTTCTATCAATATTTCATTTCTCTAACGACCTTTCAGTTCACAGAATGAGTGTGAATGTTACCGTGGGAAGAGCTTGACCCAGACTGGGCACGCTGACCTCTAATGCAGGAGCCAATCAACATGAGGGAGTTTCTATTTCAACACATCTCACATTTCAACAAATCTCATGGCTGGACATTCAGCCTCCTCAATTAAACAGGAGGAGCTAATTTACACAATTTGAGCTGGTGCGACAGCCAGGCCCAGTTACCATCAGAACACAGAACTGCAGTTTCAACCTGGTCTACACGCACAACAGCACAAATTCCAGTAACTGCAACCCCTGCTTCAGCAAAACTGAAGTGGGACAGCACCTCCCACACATAACATGAACTGAATACTTTTACACAGCTTTATTTAAAAGTGATTGTGTTCATGTTTTCTTCATATACTTTGAACATGCGCATGTGCTTTGACAAAGTCCTCATGGAGGACATGCCAGGATTGTCATGTTCTGCTAGAATAAAGCCATATGAAAGCGTTCAGTTGTTGTTGTGGTTCGTATGGGAGATGCTGTCCCACTCTCGGTTTGTTGGAATGAAAAGTCCCTCTTCAGTGAGCTGGCCCAAGGTCAGGCACCCCGCCTCCGGTTTTAAATGGCCCCAGCTGTGGGCATGTTGAGGGAGAACAGCAGTTTGTTTTATCAAAAACACATTAGAGTCATCGAGCCTCTCCATTACACTCACATGCAATAAGCTTTTGATTAGTAGAATTCGTCTAGATGACTAAAACGTCAGTGCTTTTACAATTATGTGCTGCACTTGTAGCATTAATTGCTACATTACTAATGCCTCTCATACCCTATTAAAAAGTGTGTGTGTCTGTGTGTCTGTGTGTCTGTATGTGTGTGTGTGTGTGTGTGTGTGTGTGTGTGTGTGTGTGTGTTAGGGGGGAATACCAGTATTCTATCAGTTTTATTTTGTCAAGCTGAGAATTGAAGTGAATGCAAATTTCAGCATTGTGTGTCAGAGGGGTAAGAGACTGAATTGGAACGTTATCCCAGCACTGTAACAGTTGAAGCTCACTGGCCCTCTGCAGAGCGTCTCTGAGGAGTGCTAAGCGGACACCCACGCACAGAAATGTGATTCAGTGTGACTCACGCTCAGATGATACTGCTAGCCATGCCATGAAACTAAAGGCATCTCTGCGTATATGCGCCAAATAAAATGGTGCTGCTCTACCCCCCTCCATGACCAAATGCTTCTCTGCCTGAGACTCTGCACCAGGCGAGGAGCGCTAAGCATTGACACCCTTGGCGGTGGCGGTCCCTCACCTCCTCCGCGTGATCCATGGCGTGGGCCTTGTAGGCGGCGCTGCTGCTGATGGTCAGGTCGTCCATGCCGGAGATGACGTGCGCCACACCCCAGTCGTCCAGCTGCCTCTGCTTCTGCTTGGAGCGGTGCATGTCTCCCTGCATCCAGAGGCTCGCTTGCTTCCTGGGGTGAGGGACAGAGGAGGGAGAGCAAACCCTGATAAGGTGCCTGTTCACATCCCTCATCCCATCCACCTCTTTATCACACAGATTTTAGAGGTACTACAGGTACAGAAGAAGTGCATCCAGAACCCCCTGATTGGGTGGTTCAGTATGAGTATGGCACACTATAACTAAAAGGTATTTATGCTAATCACATGGACTGGAATCCTGTTCTTCAGGTGCGCATAGTTGTAGTAGTAGTTTCAGATGCACACAGATGCTTTTGACAGGGGAAAGGAGTTCACAGTGCGTAGCACAGTAGCAGCAAATAGTTCCCCCTCTGAGATGTGTGGCTGACAATGTTTGACAACATTTGGAGTAGGGGTGTTATGCTACAATGTGTGCTCTGTGTTGAGCAGTGGATTGACAGGCATGCTGCTGAGAGCACTTTGGTGCTGTTCTAGACACGTAGTTAAAACCGGCACATTATGCACTTCGATTAACACTACAAAAAGCATCAGCCCTACTTTCCTTTACATATCCAACAGCATTTGTGTTGCATTTAACATCCAATTCTGAACACATGCCATCCACACTATCTTGCTTTCTGTCATTCTATTAATTTCAGAACCATAATTTTGAAGTTACGTTAATAGATATTGAAAAGTTTACATTTGATTTTAGGGGCCAAGGAAAATCTGATGGTTTGGCATTGTGGAGTTGAAATATCTTACAGGTAGGCAGATTTGCAGAAAACATTTTTGGAAAGCTGTAATTTTGTAGATGGCTCCAAAAACGAACATCATGCCCTGCAATTACTATTCTTGAACGCATTACTCTGTAACATTAAATCTAACTTAAACCTAATCTAAAGACAAATGTCCATGTTTCAGAACATTGTCCTACAGCCAAGTTCAGGTTACTACCTGTCAACTTAGTAACCCCTGTATTTTCATTAAGATCCATTAGGAATATGAAGCTGCGTAACAGCAGTGAGATCCAAGTTTAATATAGCAGTGACCAGGGCACTGTGGGCATGACCTTTTCAGTGACCTCACACCTCTCTGTGGAATTCCCCATGACAGCCTACACCAAGTACTCAGGGGTGAAAATATGTCCTCAAGATAAAGCCACCTTGTCCACTGCCCCAGCCTACCTCCACATCAAGAAACTCCTTTACGCTGGCATCCACTCAAACCTCCCTGCTCTATTTTAATTTGGTCTTTGTTCTTCCAAAACAACCACTGGAACGTTTTTTGAAGATAAGGCAAACAATGGCATCATCATGAAAGAGTTCTGCTTTCCTTCAGAGATGACAGACCAAGGGCTAAACCAGTTCACTGTGTTTCTACACACACACACACACACACACACACACACACACACACAGACACACACACACGCCTAACACTGCTGCGAAGCGGGTCCAAAGTGCTGTCGAAACTGCTCCACGCACGGATCGGGCCCTGAGTTCTGACCTCCTGCCTCGTCCTCCTTCTCCCCTCCCCTCCTGCGAGAGTGTGATTCAGTGCTCTGACACTCAGCTTCCCCTGTTGCATAAGAGCTACTAACTCCTTTCTGTTCCCATCAGTGAGAAAAACAGTCTGTTCTCATCACATACAGTCAACTTAAAGTGTTCTATCATTGCTGTTGTTTAAATGATAAAAGTGTTAAAAAGACAAAAAAAAAAAAGAAAGCAGCTTGCCCACAGCAAATCAGCTGGACTGGGTTACCCAATGCTGGCCTTACAAGAAAGTCCAAGATACTGAACTGTGCATGAGGACACCTCAAATATAAGAAACAGAACGAACAAATAACATGTTCTCTGAAGCTATACCTTTAATCATTTAACAAGCAAATATTCGCAGGCCAAGCAGATACAGCCTGGGTGTACATTTCAAGAGCAGGGTTAAATGTCATTAAAAGTTAAACTTTACTATACAGTTATATAAGGCACTAATTTTCACTGCGGTACAGTGACATTATCTGTGGCTAAACCTGAAGCTTCAGCTGTGTAATGGTGAGAAACACTGAACTTAAGCTCACATGCTGATTGTATACATCTGTATCCAGCTGTCTTATTAAGCACATTACCAAAAAAAGAAGAAAAGGCTGAGAATACAAAACGCAAGGCCGAAAGCACAGCGGCTAAGAGGACTCCTGAGATCACGGCTGCCTGAGACCAGGATGTGACAGTTCTCACAGCCTAAGGCCATTTCAGCATGCCGCGAGCTCCCCACACTGCCGTGTTCCTTCACTCTGTACTCTGTATGACTGACTGCCTCGCCCTGGGGAGTGAGAGAGATGCAATTCCTGAGCTCCTCACTCGATTGTCTAAAAACCAAAACATAAGAAACCAAAACGTCTGACTTTGTTCTTTCTCGCTTGCGAAGTGATTTAAAGGGGCTTCATTTTTCATTGCTTGCTAGTGCATAGAGGTCATGAGTCATATCTCTTCCCACATAACTTTTCAAGGCCATAAAGGCCCTTTCCAAATTCTGCTTTCACTCCCATACGCTACCCCCCTCCTGGCACCACCAGCCTCCCATCCCCCCCTTGCTCCTCCTTTTGTACCACACTCACTCTTCCAGGAAGTGCTGCTGTGGCCCGATGATGGAGCCGGGCCTGCAGATGCGGATCCAGGCGATGGCCTCAGCGGCGGTGAAGCGGTAGTGCTTCATCAGGTAGCAGCCAATCAGGGTCCCCGTGCGGCCCAGGCCCGCTGCACACAGGAGAGAGAGAGAGAGAGAGAGAGAGAGAGAGAGAGAGAGAGAGAGAGAGGGGGGGGGGGGGGGGGGGAGGACGACACAGATGGCTTATTATCACTAACAACAAATACTGGAATACTCAAGATTCTACATTTGGTATGCGACATAGTACTCTACGGGATCCTCTCGCCAACTTTGTTGTGACTGCTGGCAAAAGCAGGGTTTGCAGCTTGGGATAAGGGTGGAATCAGCGGAGCTAATCCACAGAAGTCAAGAAAGGCTTAGTTTTTCGCAGATTTGTGCTAATGATGTCAGGTTACGACCGATTGTTGACTGTTTAAGGACAAGATTCAAGAAAACACCATATGTTTCAAAACTTTTCCAAGCAAAGTTATATTTTATTTTCTGAAGGTCTACTCGTGCTCTCTAATTCATAACGATACGTCATTTTTCACTAGAATGTATGACCACAACGCTATTGGTACAATTTTGAATCAACTCCTACAGAAGTGCCCAACTAGACAGCAGCCTTAACGTTATTTTCCTTGATGTTAATTTCAAGCAAACACTGCCCTCAAGTGGGACAGTCCCCACATTGCACCCTTTTAGCTTCTAAATGTCTATCTTATTTTGACTAACCTCCACCAAGACCAGCACACATTTTAGGGGTGGACTTGATGTGGATGCTTGGACTATGGCACATCTTTCGTACAAATCTGCGCTGTATGATTTGCAACTAAAGAAATCTTTTTGCATTTGTTATATAGACAAAATTACATTAGATTACATTATTGGAATTTAGCAGATGCTCTAGGTTACAGTTTTTACAATGTTACCCATTTATACAGCTGCATAGTTACTGAGGCAATTCCAGGTTAAGTACCCTGTAAGGGTACAGCAGCAGTGGCCCCAGCAGTGAACCAAACTGGCAAACTTTCGGTTATGAGTCTTGGTCCTTACCACTATACTACACTGCTGGTGTAACATGGAAAATGAACAGCATGAAAACGGTGATGGATGGAAAAGCTAAAGTTAAAAAACTGTACACTCCACAGGTGGCTCTTCTGTTCTGCCCCACGTCTGAACACTTAATCTAAAACGACTCCGAGACAGACAAAGGAAATTAAGCCCCAGGACTTTAATTCCCGTGAACAGCAAAATATTACCGTGACTTCATATTTTCAGAGTAACTTGAGCAGATGAACTTGTGAACTCTTTTCTAGCTGTGCATGGTCAACCAAATGAAGAGCCCTTTGGGACAATCTTAATCAAAGCATTCTTCCAATTTCCCATGGTCCAATGGGAAACGGGTTCTAACATTAGGTACAGGTTTATTTGCGGGAAAGAGGATGAGAAGCACATGAACAGGGGGGCTGGGCGAGGGCTGTAACCCGAAAGGACCCCCTCTGTTGAAGAACCCGCTCGTGGGATGCTGCCGTGCCCGGCCCCCCGCCCTTACCCTTGCAGTGGACCGCCACGGCACCCTCGGTGCTCTCGCAGATGTGCAGGAAGCGGCGGGTGATGGCGTCGCTCGGCGTGCTGCCGTCCACGAAGAACAGGTCGTAGTGCTCGAAGCCCGCGTCCGTGAAGCGCTTGGCGTCGTAGATCTTCTTGTTGAGGCGCACCACCGTCGTCACGTTGTGTTTGCGGAAGTAAGGGAAGTAGGCCTCCGGGGCGTGCAGGGGGTACCCTGAGATTGGGAGGGGGGGGGGGGGGGGCATATATGTTTCCTTCTTTTTGGGAATTCTTCTCCAAGACATCCACACAGAGTTCTCAGGAATTGTACAGAATTCATTCAGTCTACAGGTCTACCTTCACATGAATCAACATCAAACAAACATCTGGGGATGATATCATAGTTAAAATCAATTACAGAGATTTACTGTACTAGTCACTAAGCTCTAGCACAGGGGGATCACTTCGTAGGCCTGCTGAATTCTATTCATTCTTTATAACTAAAGCATTAGCTCCACCTGGTGTTATACAAGTGCATTGCAAAGCATTTGAAAACGGGTGAATGATTTCTGAGTATTCAGGTATTTCTGCCTCTCCGGGTAAATCCAGGATTACATAAATGCATTTATTTATCAGAGAAAAAAACAATGATGTCTTAGCAGGAGGCTGGTTAGTACTCATCTTTCAACAGAGTACCTAGAGAAACAACTAGTGTTGTAAGGAACTGGTGTCCCAGGAAATAACATTCAGGCAAAGCTGAATTAAAATGGAGGAGGAACTGTGGGAACATCTCACCATTTTCAATTTTACTTTTTGGGTGTGGTCCACTGAAAGCCAGGAACTTCCCTGGAACAATCCAGTTGAAGTCGCCGTTTTCCACACGCTGACAAAAGCAAAAGCAGAGACATTTCAAAGGTGAGGAGGGTGCGTTTTATCTATGCATTTGCTTAGCATTAGCATTAGATTCTCTTAGCCATAAGAATTTACATAGGACATTTTTTTTTACATGTTATCTACTTCTACTGCTGGACAACCAATTCATCTTAAGCAGCTTGCTGAAAGGTACCACAGCAGCGCCTCTCTCGGGATTCGAAACCAGTGTTCTGGTTCCCACAGCACTGTAACAGTCTGCTGCTGCCCGTGGCACTGGCTGCGTGTGCATTCCCAGCACCACTCCAAATTAGAGCTTCGCTAAATGTAGGTCTGGCCCTGCCGTCTGAGGATAGAATCCGCAACTGTGTAGTGGGCGTTATGCAACAAACTGGGGCAGACTACAGAGTGCCACCAGAGAGGCACGGCCTGCTGCTCCAGGTGCTTTCTGTTCTTCCCACACTCATTTTTACCTCAACGAATTGATCATGCCCCAGCACACACGTTGACTTTGATGACATTGAAAAGTTTGGCGACATTGAAAGTACGCCTCCAGCCGTGCCTGCAATCCACTGTGCTCTATACTATGTGCAAGATGCATACAGTCCACAGCTGAGAGGTCACTGTAGTTCATCACTGATCTCTTAACTGTGCATCAGAACATAACCTAAATCGCATGCGTGCATCGAATACATTTTGCAGCACATTTTGAGCACCGCTCTCCTTTGACATGTTTGTTGGGAGAGAGCAAAGCTTTCTGTGCTGGCTGTGTTTTTTCTTTTTTTTGGATACCCTGCCCAGCATGTGTTGCTTATCCTTTTTAACTTTGTGCAAAACCAATTTCAGTTAAAACTTAAGAGACTCATCCACATTTCAGTTTCCAATAAACAGAACAGTCTTGCACGGTCAACAGGCATGAATACTCTGTCTGGGAGTGGGTGGGGGGTCTCACCTCGTAATGCTCATACTCGTCCACATCGAAGGTCTCAAAGTCAAAGAAACCGTGCTGCAGGGCCTGAAAGAGACGAAACGCAGGTGGAAGTGTTTTAGTCAGTTTTACCAAAACAGCTCTGAGCGCACACACAGCTGGCCAGTGCTCAGTCCTAGCACGCTAAATTCAGCCATTTTTTCGCTTGGTGCACGACAACCCGGCAAGGGCCAAACCAGGTCGCTGTCCCCTTCGCAGGGATTTTCCAGGCCCCACCTGTCAGCCTGGGGTTCATGGTAGCTGTGTGTGGCAGCCTAGACACGCCCAGAATGTGCTTAGCTCTGTCCTGTTGCATTACACAGCTCACATCCCCCTGCCTTCCCCACCTCACTTTCCCACTTGTCAGCCAAACAAATCTCCCAGGCCTATCAGTGTCTGCTTTTTTGAGATCTGAACTGTGGTGTTCACTTACAGGAGCAGAGGCACCTGGCTGTTTTTTATGTTTGTAGAGCGCTCCCTAATGTCTGAAACAGGGACAGGAAGGAGTCAGGTGATGCAAGTTATCCATTATGTTTTTCTTCGACGCCAACGGTATGCTCTCAGTAACTATCCGGGTGCCAACATGTACACTGACTACAAACATAACTGCCAGAAGAAATGGTGGCAGATCACTGGTTGTGCTTCAGAAGTAAACCCACACAAAGGAGTGTACACTGCATCAAAAATACAGTGCTAGACACGTGAGACAAGGGGTAATATCAGAATTCTGTGCTCTGCAGTGTCATAGAAACCAGACTAGCAAGACCTGAAGCCAACGGAAATGATTAAGCAAAAAAAAAACCAAAAAAATTTCAACACATCTATCAAACAGCTATGCGCCCCCACCATCAACCCCAGCATCAACATTATAATTTTTGTTCTGTTGGTCCTTTAGATCGGTGTATAAAATGGCACATTTTCCACTCCGGCGGAGTCCAAAGCAGGGACGTTTTAGTCATCAGCCACACGCCTCTGCCATCACACTTAACCAATTAGTCCCATTTAGCAGACTAATGCCTAGCACTCAGCTAACATTCACTGACAATTAATCAAAGTGCTGCGCTCTAGGGGACGGAGCCGAGCCACGCGAGCAAGCAGCAAAACACAGACTTATCCAAGCACGTCAGATAAGCCCCTGTGTCACCATGGAGGAGTCTCCCCGCGGCTGCGAGCGTCACCCACCTGCCCGTCTCCTTGTCTAGCCGCCTCCGCTGCTGTTTGTGTACCTTCATTTCTCTATCGTTAGCCGTCAGTCTTGTCTTGTCTATGTCTGGTTCACTTATCTATTTTCTTGTGTTCGCCTGCCGGCAGCCAGTCTGTCTCTGCGGCTGCATCGCAAAATGATTTAAAGCAGTATAGGCTTGATATACTCCTCTCTCCGTTTCCCGCAAAGCATTGTGACTGCTCTCAGCTTGTATTTGTTGCAGGCACTGACATTTAATATCCACACAGACCTAAGGTTCCTCTCGCATGGCACATGAAATAGGACTTTATTGAATCCTGTTCTGACAGTTGCAGAATAACATCAGCGCTGAAAGACAGCGGCTGGTGGGGGGAGGGGGGAGGAAAAGGACAGGTGACTGGTCGTCTGCAGCCTGGACCCCGATTGGGTTACAGACGTGTAACAAAAACAAATGACGCGGGCCAAAAGCGCAGAGGTAGAGATGACAGCCTAGGCCCGTCACCTCCCGCTCACCCGGGCAACACTTGTGTGGGGGGGGGGCGGACCCTCTCCGGTCCACTGCACTGAGGGCTTGACGGCGCGACGCGTGGGTGGAACAGACGGCTCTGGCACTTTCTTTCAGGTCGTGGTTACGTAACGGTTCTGTACTCGGGATATGTTTAATCAATTTAACCCTTCCCCCAACCTCACGCAGGGTATGGCCTCAGTAATTGGACTAAGAGATTGAGGTGAGGGCAGAGAAAGGCCGAGGGAGGATCCACGTTCCCTAAACGTCCAGAGCTCTCTCATTACCCCCCAAGTCACTTTTCCCTCTCTCACTCCTCCCCCCTCCGCACCGGGTAATCTCCCTCGCTTTTAGCTGGCGTTTTCCAGAAGAGCTTCACTTATTCAACACCTCCTCTGAAACCATCGCTTCTGAGAATTACAGATTAGAAGCGTGTGGCGCATAATTAATTCATTAAACGGAGGTGTTAATCAGCGCTCGGTCCCACTGTCAGCGGTGCAAATGTGAGAATTGATTATGGTGATTAAGGCAGGAACACACTTTTTAATCAAGTCTGTCCTTTTCGGAGACGGGATGCGTCTGCTGTGTGTCGAGCGTGTGGGAGAAGCCCGGGCGAAAGGCGAGCCGCCGTCGTGCAGCTTCCAAAGGAGAAACATTTGGCCTTCAGAAGCCCGCCGTTTGATTAACAACCGCTGCGGCGAGCCTCTCCCTTTTTTATTCCCCTTCTAAATATGGGCACAGAGAATTTCTCTGCTCTTCTCGCAGGTGATGTTATTGTATCTGGAGGCAGGTGGAATTCCAAGAAGAGGAATGCGGCGGAGGAACGTTTCAGACATTCCGGTCAGACTGCCGCGTGTCCCGCGGGAAGGGGGAGGGACACAGGCGTTCTGGAGCGCCAGCAGCAGCGCCAGGCTGTGCAGGTGTCACACGAGCGCACGCAGACGCGGCCCGCATCTGCTGCTGCCGCCGCTGCCACGTTGCCGAGCGGCGTGCGCATACCAGCCCGCCCTATGGCAGGAACACCGCGTCCTTCGCGCTGCCGAGCGTCACGGGTGAGAACAGCATGCCACACATTGCATTCTAGTCGCGAGCGATTGGGGGACGTAGCGACGGTCCCTGCTGATCTTCTGGGACACTGCAGGCTGAGCCGATCATAGGTCACCACGACAGCGGGCTCAGGAAAAGCTGCCCGGTCTTCCACTTGCCAGCTGGCTGTGGCACAGAGCCCTCGCTCCCCACACTATATGTAGAATCTTAATCAGCCACGATCCACAATTTGGCAAGAATGCGTGTCTGCCAGGCACAGATGTTAGCTGTAGAAGAATTTTAAATGCAGTAATAGGAAACTTGTTTCCTACTTGTTTATGGAGTCTATGTGGCCTTGAAGTTTGACCTTTTAACTGGTGGAACAATGAGAAGAACATCTGCATTGCTTTTCATTAAACAATCAATACACTGCAGACTGGAATTCCATTTTGGCCTGGATTTCGGGACATTGTAATCTGGAACTGGAAAGGATATTGGGGGGGAGCAGGACAACACGGGTGTCAAGTTTAATCAAAATCCATTCAGAATCGGCCTAGTTCGAGATTTGAAAGCAGCAAAAAGCCTATTAGAAGCCTCTTTCTTCTTGCCCCTTGACCTTGTGACCTGAAAATCCATCAGACTGTGGAGAACAGTGAGGACATTTGTCTCTAGTTCACTCCATAACCATAACCTACTGTATAACTCATCATGCTAGAGACCAGAAACAAAGTGAAAGAACCAGCAAAAAAACAACATGAAAGCACAATGACCAGACAGGAGACCTCTGTGTGTTTTCAAAGTTTTACAAAGTAATAAAGCTGTAAGAAAGCCTTTATTCCAACGGCCCCCTCTGTGTCATACAAGGACTTTGTTGTATGCTTGCTGCAAGTTATTATTGTAATATGCCACAAGCTGTCAGCTATGGACTCCTGGTAATTAACATTAAACAACGCTGAAGCAGTATAAGTTGTTGAAATTCTACAATGCATGCAAGTACTGGTAGTCTGCTAGCAGTGAACTCATTTCATAAAGTGTCCAGGATTTTTCATAGATGTAGTTTTAAGAGAAATCATTTCTAGCACATTCTTGCAAATCTAAAATAGCACTGTTCTTAAGAGCTACAGTATGCGATGCGGTCAGTGGCGAGACCTGGACAGCCCAGAACACTCATCACCCAGAGAGGCCACTTTGTTTCACACGTCAGTAACCCTGCTTGATTCTTTGTGAGGACAGGAACGCTGCAGTAGTGTGGTGCAGGGGGGGTAATGCGTCAGGACAGCACAGGACCATGCTGCAGCGAAACCTCTGCACAAACCCTGGCCTGCAGGGATGCAGGGCCCTTCGGTGGCTGGGGCTGTCTCGCTCTCCGAGACAGGGACAAAAGTTCAGAGCCGTCACCCGCTCAGAGAGGGGGGGGGGGGGGGTGGGCGACGAGAGATGCTCTCCCTCCTATGGGGAGCTCTGTTGCTGAAACACAAGCCCCACCTGCAGCCTATGATCCTCCACGTGCAGGTTCCTCCCCCACTCACCTGCTCAGTTATGTAACCAGCACACAGTCTGTTTGTTAAAGTGCTGGCACTGCCCTGGGCACTGCGGCCTCAGTGGCCTTATGATCCGCAAATATCCCCGAAACACCCCTTTCCCATATTTTTTTTTTATTTGTTGTGCTTTCCAATGTGTAAATTCATGTCCTATTCAAAAGCATTGATATTATATACGCTAAATAAATAAATAGGCAAACCTGTCTCTTACCTTCCGGATGCCTTGTAAACAGTCGAGAATTGTCAGGTTGTACGTGCAGTTTCCGAAAGAGGCATCCCTGAAAAACAAGGGGAAACAAAGGGAGATGTAACTCAGTTCAACGCAGAGGACCTGAGAGACTGGCACCTGGAACCCGATCTGACCCCCGGTGAATGGACCGCAGGGAAATTATTGCAGTCATTTTTCCACGGGCTGAAAAGACTCGGTTCCGCCTTGCCGGGTCGCTGGACAGACAGACTTTTCACACGAGCGTCCGATTACGCTCTGGATGCCGGTCCCGGGGCCGAGTGCTCACGTCTGTGTGTGTTTTTGTTTGTCCGGCGGGAGAGGGGTTTCAGGTGCTCAGAGTGCTCTGTGTGAGCGCTTTGGCGCTGCCTTTGATAACCTTAAGCACAAGCATTTCGCTGCTCCCCTTTCCCTCCCTTCAATATGCTCGCCAGGTAGAAAAAAAAAGAACAAGGAAAAGGGGGGGATCTCAAGCAGGAGAAAGCGAGCAAAAGAAACCGAGAAACATAAGGAGAAAGAGGAAAAGGAGGACGACTCTGGAAGAGAACCACTCCCACGCACAACGCAGAATATATTAAAGGGCATCAAAAACACTCAATTCCCTAGAAGTGTAGACAGCGACGCAGGAGAAAGCATTGTGGAGCAGCTTCAAACGCTTCAGCAAATGTGTGTCCCCCGAGTCTCTTCGGATTTTCTTTCAATAATGCATGCCATGTAAATTAAGATGCTGTATCATACCAAAAGGGGTTTTAATCCTCATTCTGTACCCTCACACAGCAGACTCACAAATACCCAAACATTTCAACCCCAGCTGCTCTCGCCGGCTGCAAATTAGGCTGCACGAGCTTAATTCCTCATTTCATATGCATACTATACGCTGCTGAAAAACTAGGTCAGAGCCGGAATACGTGCTCTTCGCCGGCACCCAGATCTCCCCCATGTGGCTCCTGGCCCTGTGTGTGATGGTGCCATGCTGGTGGAGTGTGAAAGTGAATGTCAGAGCTCCAGTGTTTCCCCTCTCCTCCTCCGAGCAGGGATTTCAAGGACTGCCCACACAAAGCCCTGCCACGAGTGCACAGAACTCCATCACCGGGTGTCACAGCCGGCAGATGCTGCCTCAGGCACACACGTGTGCACAGTCAGACAAATGCACACAAGTGTGTGCGCGCACACACACACACACACACACACACACACACACACACACACACACACACTTACCCACTCACATAGACGTGCAGTGCATGCAGTCACATTCATACACGCGCTAACACACACAGGCACATGCATGCACTCACACCCACAAGCACGTACACACACATGCATGCACTCACACACTCACACACACACTCAAACACTTACATAGATGCACATACAATAGCTTTGCAGCTTTATTAGAGAAGAACAAGAATGCCTGTGTCCACTGTCCAGTGTTACACACATCATGTAACAAAACCCACGAACAGTATTACAGTAAAGGCTTGGACCACTGGCAAACAAGTAAAACTGCTGTGTGCGTAGCTGTGAGTGTGCGTGCATACATGCATATATGTGTGCATGTGTGTACGCTTACATGTGTACCTGTGCACGTGAGTCTGTGCGTGTTTGTATGGTGGAGTGCCATTTTTGAAAAACCTGCAGAAATCAGCCAAGAACTGGATTTGTCTGTTTGCAGCTTAAGAATTCGAAATATGCAGGCAGACACCAGTTACGGACCAAGAACTAAACAAACGAAGACACGGCAACATTTAACTAACATTTCATCCTCCAGCCTCAGAGCCCAAGAGAAACATTACCAGAAGTCTAAATCTTGGGAGATGATTATTTCCTCCCATGAATGTCTTCTATAATCTGCAGAGCGACTGACATGTCACGCAGCATTAGGAATCAGGGGCCAGGCCACAGGGCGCGTTCGCCGTCGCGCACCTGCGGCGGCTTCACCTTGTGTTAGCAGGCACCGCTCTTCCTTGGGATCAAACAGCCAGCGGTGACGACGTCGTAAATCTCACCTGACGCGAGCTCAATCACCCTGACAGAAACTTGGGAAAGCACCGCTCCTTGCCTAGGGGCTGCAGTTTTGCATAGTGGTAACGAGCAGGACTCATAACCGAAAGGTTGCCGGTTCGGCCCCCCGCTGGGACGCTGCTGTTGTGCAATTGCGCAACGATACTTAACCTAGAATTGCCGCAAGTAAATACCCAGCTAAATGGATAAATGGATAAACATGTAAAAAACTAACCTATGTAAGTCGTTCTGGGTAACAGTGTCTACGAAAATGCCAATAATGCTAAAAATGCTTGCCTTGCTGTCAAATCCCCCTGCCACACCCAAGCAGTACAATTATGTTATCTCCGAATGACAGATATGACTGATTCATTACAATGGAGTTAATGTTTGCTATGGTCATTCTACAGCTTCACAACTGCACAGGTTTATCCCCGCTTTAGAAGAGGTATGGCTGAAATAACAGGAACTGACAGCAGGGACAGCATCAGCAGTACTGGGCCAAAGCAGGGTGTTAATGATGAGAAAGCTTAAGGAGGCAAAAGAGAGAAAAGTTCAGCTACAGAGTTGTAAACAAGCTGCGCTAGCAATGCAACAGACAGAGAGGAGTTACTGAAGTGACTGTCAGTGTTATATTGACACACAGGGCCAGGACGAGAACCAGAAACCGTGGCACCCATAAAACTCTATCATACCAAGCAAACTGCAGAGCTCATTACATTACATCAGATTACATTATTTGCATTTAGCAGGCACTTTTACCCAGAGCGACTTACATAGGTTTCAATTTTTTTTTTTTTTTTTACATATTACCCATTCATGCAGATGGATATTTACTGAGGCAATTCTGGGTAGAAGGGTACAACCTTTCGGTTATGGGTCCTGCTCCTTACCACTATGCTACACTGCTGCCCCATGCACTGGAAGGACAGACTAACCGGCGTGACTGACTGAAGGGTTCATTTGCAATGATGGAAGACTTCCACAATTGCGCCATTCATGCCCCGTATCACTGTAGTGTTTATTGCGTTCCCAGCGTCACCATCGCCACTTCCCCATTCCGTGACAAATATTTAAACACGTACAGCGAGAGCTCCCCCCCACCCCCGCTGTTACGCAAGACCGCTCCGTGGCCGAAAGCTTGATCCGGTACACAAGATTAGAGGGCTTTGCAGAAACACAGCTGGGTTACTCCAAACACACCGCATCGAAAAGCAAGCGCTACGTACAATAAATCACCACAAACTTACAAACACAAGGCTGTGGGAGAATAACCGGTCATTAAACGATTATGGAGCCTAACTGAAGAATTAGGATCGGGCTGCTGGGACACATCACTTTCATAGGCTATTTCAGGCCTTCTATAAGACACTGCCCCAACATCAATTAACACTAAAGAACTACTGATTATCCACCGCTAATTAGAGCACCGCTCAGAGGTGAGGTGGAGAGCGCGATCGGGCCCGAGAGTTGGGGGATGGAGGGTTCATCGCTTTCAAATTCCCTTAATTAGCATTTTTATTAGACATTAATCCTACAAGGGGTTTCACAGACAGGATTAGCAAGGGGCTCGGACACCCATAGCCAACCTGAGCATAGCGCTCTTCTGTTGCTCTGAGCAAAGGTAGATTCATTCCAAGACCTTCACCTAGATGTCCTCTGCCTTTTCAAAAAAGCGGAGGAAACGTTAGCCAAAGGGCATCTGAGGTCAGTTCAGACCTGCCGCTCCACAAGATGCTGGAGTCTCTTTCTTCTAACAGGATCAAGTGGTTTCATCCCTGCGACTGCGTCACTCATAAACTCAATGGTGTGGCTTGTTAAGGGATTCCGGGACCAGCGGACAATCAAAGACCCTGCAGTCGCCGAGTTAAAACCCCAGGGCACAGCAAGAGGGCGCGGGCACGTTCGTTAACAGCTCGTTCCCTCCGTCAGGCTGGCAGCACCACACAAGTGGCCACCCGAGGCTCTCGCGTTCTGGTTTAGTCTTTCAGACAAACTAAAAAAGCAAGCTAAGCGAAAAACTCCCATGGCTCAGTCCATGTAACAGTGAGGAAGATCGATAATTCACTCACCTCACATCTGGCTCTTCACACTCCAATACAAACCAACTCAGGCAGAAATAGCTGCAACTGCCGTGGTCAAAAATTCTCAATATTACACATTTAAAAATATATTATCTTCAAAATATTGTTTTATATACAACAATTTTAGTGTGTGTGTGTGTGTGTGTGTGTGTGTGTGTGTGTGTGTGTGTGTGTGTGTGTGTGTGTGTGTGTGTGTGTGCGCGCGTCTACTCCACATGTCTTCACTGTCTCAAGATACACGGTCAATTGTCTACATTGTTTCAAGATATTTTGTACAAAATTTCCACAATCACTAAACCATTCCAAATAATTCACTGGGTTTTTTTGCCAGAATCTGCTTTTATGACATGAAAAAACTAACGTTTATATCCCAATGTATTAAAGTATTCAAGTAACACAAACATTTTTTTTTCCACAAACTTCACTAAACTCTGATTGGTTCCTCTTATGCACAGGGCACTCTTGTTCGTTCTCTCGCTCCCTCATTTTGACGGCTTTTTGACACCGTGTCCTCTCTCGTTCTTCATTACTCCATTAGGAAATGTTACATAAATCATCTATCTTTACAGGGCTGATTAACACCATGAATGTAAACTGACAAAGCCTTTTTTATTCTTTTTCTATGCCCTACACAGCCACAAAAGAGAGGGCCATCTTCGTGGTGACACAAGGCTGCAATTAATCCAAGGACCAGAGAGAGACAACAAAGAGCAGCAGCCCAGAGAAGAGGTCAGACACAGCCTTGGCCTTCGCTTTTCATTCTCTTTTATGCAACCTGGGCAATGCTCCAGTTCCCATTCCATTACAATATTCAAAATAGAAACAACAACCCATTTAATATCCAGGGACACAAAGCGGTGTGGCTAAGTGTAACACATGACAGTTATCACTGGGTTCAGGAGACACCAGTGGAAAACACAGACTGTGGTTACTTCTACCGGGAAAGTCGAAGAGGTCAGAAGAGCCGATGCAAAGCAACGCAAACCACGCATCGGATCCGTGCATTAACACTTCTAGAGAAAACGAAGGCAGCGCGACTCTATTCCAAATCAGGATGGGCAACTCCAATGCAAGCATGTTACCAAAAATCCATTCACGTCAGGATCTGATTCAATTTTCATGCTCATGAACCCTCACAACCAGGAATCAAACAGGGTAATGGTCAAAGGGTCAAAAGTTGCACCTCAAGAGCAACGAGCTGCCTATATATTATGCATGACTATGTGCCCGTGCTGTTCTTTTTGACTGGTTAGGTTTGATTTGTTTTCCCTCAAGTCATAAAGAGAGACAGGCAGGTCGAGGCATGCCCGACAATCTAACGTCAACTGACCCGCCTCATTTACTCCAGCCCACGCTGTCCCAGCAAGCCTCTGCACACATTCAAGTCTGTTTCTCAGGCCAGGAGAATGTGTACACAAGTTTCTAGCAACCACTTCAACAAAACCTTCACCTTAGGGAGGGACAGGGCCTCTGGTGCCACATAAAGTACTTCTGCTCTTCATTCTGATCAACATCTCAGTTTCTCAAACGAGGCAAGGGCTCAGTCAGTTACTAAGCAGCGTTTCAACAACACACCAAACAGCACAGATCTCTTTTTTAAAGCGCGCTGTTTCACAAGTCGGTCCGTTGTAACGGGAAAACCTCAAATGCATGAAGAAACAGTAATGATAGCATCCATGTCCGAGTATACAATCAATAAGCATTCAGGACTGTGACAGAGTTTTGGCAGATGCTGTAAATGCCAGGGAACAGATACGAAGTGTACATAACACGGTGTCTAAAACTACTGAGCGAGTGACCCGCGTCCCAGAATAGAACTGATTACTTCACACATTCAGCAGTCTGGTCTAATACATGCCTGTGAAAAATGTGCTCCATTACTACAGCGCCCAATATGGAGAATTCATAGATATAGAGGTTCATTTAATAAAAAGTCTGAAGCGGGTGGCAGAAAATACATTCACATTCGAAAAATATCTAACCCTGTTCTTATCACAAGAAAGAATTTAATCCTCCTGCTTTGTGCAAGGTAATACATGAACGGTGATAAACCATTAAAAATTAAGATCACAGGGCAAATTCTTGGTGTTATGTTCGTAATACCCCAGGTGCTCTTGTTTCAAGCTGGGAATAGTCAATTCCAGGAGCAATCAGGAATATGAGTATGAGTGGTTATGACCTGCCTTCATTCTAACTGGGTAATAAAAGTTTAAAGGTTTAAAGGTTTAGATAGCAATTTCTTCATGCTAAATAAACTCTAAACCAACATGTTTGGTTCACAGTAAGCTTATTCATTGTTTTTTTTTTTCTTGTGGGCTGCCAGAAGACTCATTTCAAGAGCAAAAGAACTGCAAAAGAAACCATTTGACCAATAACTGCTTGAAGTCAGACTGGATCTCATCATGGTGTTCTCTTGACAAGCAGCTGTAATCAGACCATAAGCACAGAACCATATAAAGACTGCTGCAAGGCAATCAGGAACATCTGCCCATAGATAGCTATGTAATTTCATATATAAACAGACTGCTAACATTTGTTTGATAAATTTAGAACAGCAGGACATTACACTTGCAAACATTTGTATTATTTAAAAACAGGATTACTGTGTAAATGCTGGGAATACTGCAGTTAGAAAGACACTGCAAACATGGTGAAAGCTGAGAACTTGCAAAGGAGGGAGCAGCAAACCTACAACATAACTGCAACTCATTTCAATTTAATAGCCTCGGTTTTCGATTGTTCTCTTTTTCATGTTAAGTGCTCATGCAAAATCGTGCCAAACAATTTCTCAGTTGAAATTTCTGAGTGTATTCACCCTCAAAAATTCTCTTTCTTTGGGAAATATTTCATGCTTAGTTTGAGCAGAATTTGTTACCACTGCCAATAAACCTGTCAATTTAACACGCTGACACACATGTTAATGTGTGAATGTATGCATGACACCAGGATGAGCTGTATCCAGTTGGAATTGATTATTGGCGTCTTCTGGCATCATCTGCAGAGCGCCATTAAAGGCTAGGGTGAGCAAAGAGACCCCAATGTATAATGCTGACTTCTTAGCGAGTGCGAATGACGATGACAGACACACACAAACAGCAAAGCAGCTCCCGCAAAGTGCGCTGTGTTATACCGATAACCCTGAAAGCTGCGCGAGAGGATTGAGTCACCCACACAAGAGCTGAGCATCATCAAAACAGCCCGGAGCAAATCACCTCGGCGCGCAGACTGTGAACAGCGGCACTCTTCTGGCACACTGAACTTTTACGTGTGGCGAAACAGAATGTACATCAGAAAGTAGAGCAACTGGGGGTGGAGGGTGGAGGGGGGGGAGGCACTTAACATGGGTTCACATGGTCAAAAGTCTATTCTAAAAATGAACTCGATTTTACTCAAAACAACTCGACTATAAATAGTTGTGAGCCTGGCGTTTTGGGGGGGGGAAGCACAAAACTGAAAGCTTATGCTTAGGATGATTATTAGAAGAGACGGTAATCCTGGATTTTATCCCTTCCATTTGTTTGCTGTTATTTCTCACGATTCACATTTGTCTGCAGGTGCAGTGACACAGAGCGTGCTGGACACGACTGTTCGGCTAACAGCACAAAATGCAACATCGCAGACAGGAACCATTTCTAATAATCATAGCGAGCAAGACCGAATAAGCGCACTTACAGTTTATGCCATACTTTTCATGCACTCTAAAACCTCTGCAGATAAAATAAGATCAAAACAAGTTTAACGGTGGATTATTTGCCATTTTAGTTAAAGCTGTCTTTGAAGAATTCCACTACACTGGCTTCACTCTTTAGCACAAACGTCTGAAGATTGTAGAAAAGAAAAGAAAAGAAAAAAAAAACAGTTGCGTGGGACACAGGCTGGATAGCATATCAATGAGCTGTTCCAGTTTCTCTGGGCTGCCACTGACTGACTGATCTGCTAAATCCTTTAAAGATCAGGAGAGCAGATCTTCCATTAGTGTTCTAATGGCCAGTGCTCTCTTCAGTGTTCACTGCTGTTTAGTGATTATCTATACAGGCCAGACATATGTGCCCTTAATGGGCAAGTAAATCTTTGAGTGTATTGTATGACATTATCCTCTATCAAGTTCTTCTGACACAAGGAGGACTACCCACAGCACAGCTCTAAATTGTTTATGATGTTGACTTTAATTTCAAGCCGTTACTGTATACATCTCCCCAGAGTATGAAACGAGGCATATGCCAAGACATGAAGGTATGAGCGCCTTGCTGGATGTGGCCTATGAAGGGCCTTAAAGGCAGAGCTGTCACACTGTGTGTGTGTATGTGTCTGTGTGTGTGTGTGTGTGTGTGTGTGTGTGTGTGTGTGTGTGTGTGTGTGTGTGTGTGTGTGTGTGTGTGTGTGTGTGCGTGTGTGCGTGTGCGCGTGTGCGTGTGCGTGTGTGTGCGTGTGCGTGCCCCACCCCCCCCTCCGGGGTAAATCCGCTCTGCTGATCTTCTTCTGGGTCAGGGCAAGGAGCCAGAGCCAGCAAAGGTGTCCTCTTTGTGCATGTCACCAAGGGCCCTTAGGGCTGGGGCAGCCACACACGGGTCTACAATTACCGGCCACAACAAGCCTTCTCAAAAAAAACACAAAACACCTACTTAGCAGAGAGCAAGGTAACTAAATAAACAGAAACTGACTGTAAACAGCATTCAAAATAAGCGTTCATCGGTTGTTTTAATTTACCGCGCAATTAAAAATAATTTGACAACCACCGAAGGTCTGATCGTATAAATAGCATGGGGGAGCCGGAGGAAAATTTTTTGAACATTTTTTTTCACCTCCTTCAGGAATTGGCTCGTAGTACCCAGACTCATTTTAGACGGGGGGATAACGATCATGCAGCGATCTGGGCGTAATTATGCAGCTGGGTTTGCCAAGGCCCCCTGCATGACTTATTCATTAACGAG